>NC_084964.1:14882333-15047333 GCF_949316205.1 Platichthys flesus | reverse complement strand
TCTTCAATCTGGAAAAAAATCAGACAGCATCTGGGACTGAGGAGGAGGAAGAAGCAACCTCACGACTAATTCACACCTCACACTTGTTCTCCTGCATGAAATCAGGTCTGAGAGGAGGAATTTAAAATGCTATTAAATGTATTTAAGTGATATAACATACATAATGTATATGTATATTATATGATGTTAACAAATATTAAACATTACAATTATCTCATGCATATTGCTTCATTTAAGAATTGTTCGTTCGTTTTTCAGTTTAGTTTTTAACCTAACCTTAACATAAACCTGAACCTTAATCCAACCTAACCTATAACATACATTTAGCTAATTATAACTGTAACTACTCCTTGCTTAATGCTAACCTTTAACTAAACCGTATATAGCCCTTAACCTGAAAGTAACACCCAACCGTAAAATACATCTTCACATATAATGACATATAAGTATTTTTCCTCATGTTGAAGACTTGTCTTTCCCCTGACTCGAGGTCCTCACAAAAGCAACAATACCTGGACCACCCCACACACACCCACCCACCCACCCACACACACAGAGAGAGTAAATGACCCGGTTAAATCCCAGACAGAAAAGCTGGGATTTGAATCCGGTACCATCTCGCTGTGAGGCCTGTGTTTCGCCTTAGTGTTCATCATATAAATGCAACAAACGTTGTATGTAAAATAACTAAAACTTTAGAAAAAAACTTTCAGAAAAGTCTCCTCTCACACACACACTCACCAGTCACCTCCGTCCACCTGGAGGAACAGTGTCAACATTCCCACAGGTGTCTGCTCCTGCACCACAGAGTCGGCCACTGACCCAGATTCCCACTGAAGCGTGTCAAAAAATCACCAGCCTTGAACTTTTAAGTATGAATGATGATGCATGAAGGCCATTATCTGACACAGAAGAAGTCGATAACATTCTGACGATAACAAAATGAGGCCGAGATAAGGGAGACATTAAACACTGGATAAAGTAATAATCTAATCTGGTGGAAATATGTGTGGCGAGTCCACCGAGCGGGGACAGAGTCATAAATCAACATTAAACATGTCGTTTTATTGGCCGGTTGTTGATGAGAGGCTTTTTTTTTTCTCTTCCTGCCTGATCAAGCTGGTCACTGCGGCGGAGTGACAGGTGGTGGAGAGTGAAGGTGATTTATGGCCTCTCGTACAAACAGGTGTGCAGAAAATGCTCGGAAACGGCGAGGGGGGGGGGGGGGGGGGTTGTGAAGCAGCAAATGTATTCTGAGCACATAACGCCTGCTCGAGTCGGCACGTTTACTAGATAACAGCTGAGGAGAGAGAGAGAGAGAGCGCTTCAATTCAAAATAGATAAACACCTGAATGAACTGTTCAGAGTGATGCTGCATTCCAAGAGTCCGGGTGAGCACAGCCTCTCATGACATTCGAGACCTCAGGTGTCAGATGTTTCTGAAAGCTCCGAGGTCTGATGTGTTCGCTTTCATATGGTAAAAGTTAATATATTGTAATTTTTTGTCATGTGCAGTTTGTCTGTGTAGCTGCAAAATACGCCTGAGAAAAAATTGCAGAATAATTGCGAAAGGGGAAAAAAGAGCATTTCTCTTTTCGTTCGTCTACAAACTTGGGATTTTTTTTTCTTTCTATGCATCATTAGGTTGTAACAATTTCTTAATATGCAAAGTGTCTCGATGTTAAGAAGCATGAGAATCCATGTGTTCCCTGGGAAAAATTCATGTGAACGCCATCTCAAGTCCAAACAACACGGAGGAAACTCAGCGAAAATGGTCGACAATTTACAGAGTAGCTGATGTCATCACTTATAAACCAACTAACATAATTCTACAATCAATTAAAAATAATAGCTTCTAATGTGACCCTGTCAAAATGCACGTCACCTATATGTTGCTATGTTTTTTTTTGTCCCTTTTCTTTGCTCTTAGTTATTATGCAAATATTGGTTGGAGCTATCCAAGTATTATGCAAATGTTCTACTAACATATATATAACATAAGTGACAGCGTTTCCACATTTCCATGTCAAAGCACAAGACTCGCTGAAGACAAAACAATTTCACAGAGCAGAATATTTTTCTTTCACCCGTGAACAGACACTCTATGAAGAAAAATGTATTAAACACAGCAGATAAAAAACAAATAATAAAAGAAGCAGTGATGATAAAGCCGCCCCTCAGTAAACATCAATTTGAAGCACTTCATGATGTTCTCTTTTTGTTCAGAGTTGTTGATTAAACCCGTTTTCAGGCAGTTTGTAGTGTGGTCAGCAAATATCAAAGTTATGAGTTATATTGGTGAGGGTCTCACACTTTGTTCAGCTCTAATAATAAGGTGCATTGTCGGGATTCAACAAAAGTTTAAGACTCTCCCGAGTTTTAGTTGGTTGACAGATTTATTTCAAATCAAGTTTATAGTAAAAGTAAAATCCGTGGGTCTCTACCTGAGCTGACGGCCTTTGCAAGTCGCCGCAGCCTCCTCTGGTGCGTCTTCCCTCTGTAGTGGATCTGGGCCTGGGCGCTGGAGTTGAGCTGTATATCGCACACCTGACACATGGTGGCGCTGCTGATGCTGTGGCGCCGCTCCCGTTTGGCCCTGTACCCTGCACCCACTTTCTTTTCTTCCTCCTCCTGCTCCTCTTCTGCATCCTCTTCCTCCTCAACCTCCTCCTCAACCTCCTCCTCAACCTCCTCCTCCTCCTGCACCTCCTGACTCTTGAGAGGGGGGCTGTCGTCCAGACTATCGGGGCTCTTGGGGCGTTTCATATCTGGATGGAGAAAAAAAGGACACGCAGGTCATTAAAGAGAGGATTAATTGAGAGAATACCTGGGTAAATAAACGTAAATATAAGAGATGAAAATTAATGTGAATAGAAGGAATGAATCCCCCGCATATCAGTGTGGTGTGTATGTTGTCGGTGCCTCCACAGGGGGGCAACAGAGCAGCAGAAGAGAAGTACTGCTCTTTTTCTTTATTGCAATTTTATATGCATTTCTACAGTAAAGCTGAATTTCTCACTGAGGCAAAAAGAGAATTCAAAGCTAAACAAATAGATGCTTATCACATCGACTCATTTAATCCTTCGGCCACTGCGTTCTTTATCTGCACGTACACATTTCAACATGTCCAAAGCATGTGTTCAAAACCTTTGACATCCCATTAAAAAAAAGGGGCTTGAATAAAACATCCACCAGCTGAAAGGAGAGCGGTCTGTCTCTCAGGCAAACAACGCAGCGTTACAACAGATAAGTATCTTGTTCCAGCGTCTCTCTGTTAATCAGACGATAAAAGCTGATTCCCGGGGTACACAAAGCGACATGTTCCTTTGTGAGAGCGCGCCGCCCTAATACCTGTAATGGCTGAGCGGTTATGGCAGATTGACGGCATAAATCAAGCTGCAGCCCAGCACGGGCTTCACTGTGAATGTGGAAATGTCACCCCCGAAAGTCTGAGCGAATTCGCTGCTTTGGTGCTGTTCATATGATAATGGCATCAATTAAGTCCTCATTGTGTTGCACATCTTATCCTCCGCCTCGCTGAGTGTACCCACCACCACCACCATCCCCACCACTGCCACCACCACCAGAAGCCATTATTTTTAAAATCTTTTCTGTTATAAAAATTCAATTTGTCTGGTGGGGAGATAAAAGTGTAATGGAAATGTGCTCACTGGAATCCATCAGCCTCCGACCAGCAACGTGGACTTCAAAGCAGCAGCCCATCAACACAGATTTTTTTGAGGTTAAAGTCCAACAGTGGGCGAGTGACTGCTGGTGAGGGAACGAAGAACATTTTCAACACAACCAGGTGTTGGTCTTAACCTTCACCACAACACACACACGTGCCTGAGAATTGTTCATCTGAATTTCAAAATGCAGAGAAGTAATGGGGCATGAAATCGACCGATGTATAGCAGCCAATCACACGATGCTCTCAAATAAATAAAAATGGTTGGACACACACAAATCAGCAAAAAAAGCTATTTTTAATTGACATGTCTGGGTCACAAAATATTTAATCTACTCAACCTGTTATTTATCGTTTAAGTACCTCATGAAACTACATTTAAATGTATTAGATCTGGATCTTTTTATTTGGATCCGTGCATGTCTGACCCCTCTACAAAATGAAATGGAACTCTGTTCATCATAATCCTGCCAACTACCAAACAAAAGAGATAAAAACGAAACATCCTTGGTGGAGGAAATAAAATATTGTAACAACAATGATATAAAACCGACAAGAACCTTTAAAACACACAAATTCACATTCAACAAAATGTTATTCAGCTTCTACTTGAGCCGTTACAAAGGTTTTTTCATTTGAGTACATCCAGTTCACTGCCTCTTATATCTGTGTGTCACCAAAGCATTTTCACACCACACTTCCTCGTCCATACATCAAATCTAACCATTTTTCATCCTGATACATTGATTGTTTTCCTGCAAAAAAGAAACAAGCCCCGGGGCAGAGGCAGAAATACACTGCTGCTCTCAGACTGTCTGAGGTACAAATGTGTCTCAGTTCAGTCTGGCAGCAGCTCAGACTTTCTCTCTCGCCTCCAAAGCATTGAGTCTGTAAAGTCTGCCATCAGGCCAGTGAGGATGTGGAGACAGGGGTCAGTCGGAGTGAGGTGTGGGCCGCTAACTCACTTTGAAGCCGTTTGCATCGACAAGCTCCCTCTTTTCAGGGATGAGATGGAAGGAGACAAAATCACCAGAAGTCGGTTTACTAATATTTGTGCCTCCGTGCCAGCCGAAGGCATTAGGTTACCGGGTTTTCCCTCAGAAACGCTGTGAGGGAGTTTCTTCAAATTTCGGGTAAAACTCCACGTGGACTCATGGGATGAAGTGGTGGTTAAAGCTTCCAGGTGATCAAATGCGACACTCAGGATCACTGTGAGTCCAAAAAACATGTTTTTGGCCAAGAAACAACAATAAACATGCCAACTATGATCAAATATAGCAACAAATGTCTAGGAGGGTAGAATAATGAAGTCATGGCATTTTACAGCCACAGAATCATCCATGAGTACATTATAAAATAGACATGTATCACATACAATGCATGAATGTGGGTATAAAAGGATATCTTACAAATACGTCCTACTTTGTGACTTTTTTAGATTGTTTGCAGATTATAATCTCAAAACAAATAGGGTGGACATTCTACTTGAAGTGGGAGTAGCATCCTCCTCAGTCTGATGCTTCAAAGTTCTGCCATCGTTTTTTTAGTCCAACACGAGCACTGTTCAGATGCTCGTGTTGGACGATGGCTAATAACTGTACATCGACGCCACAACCCTCTATCCCACTAGAAAACATCCGTCCTGCTGCCCTTACTCATCTTTATGTGGTCAGCTGGGGTTGGCAGCTGACAGACCCATTATCAAACAACTTTAAAAACAGGTTGCCGGCGGCCAGCAGCTGTTTGGTTTCTGGTGGCGCTCTGCACCGCGGCCAGCGCTGCGCTGCCGGTTTGGCACCTGAGAGGGCAGCTGGGAGCAGCACCCAGTACTGGGCTGCAGAGCTGCAGACTTAATGGCTGAAGTGACTGGTGCTCCAACACAGTGAAGTGTGGCACGTGCAGCCGGCAGCTGAGGGTCCATTCAGTAAGGACCTACACTAAAAGCCTTTCATCTGCCCTACAGGATATACTACAAAGTGTAGCTTAACCACAGATCCTTTAAATCTACGATGATACCGGGAGGTTTATCAGAGGTTTTGGTTGATAACGAACACTGAGTCATTAACTCTTATGGTTGTAACTGTTTATTCTCACTGTGACTGACACTGAGTAGAATTCTTAAAATAATAGGGAAGTGAATAAGAATATATCATGAATCTGCAATCAACATGTTGATCTTTTTTATTACACCAGGCTATAACAAAGAGTTTAAAGGCTCAATATGAAAAAGTAAAGGACAAGTAATATGTTTCTATGTAAATAAGATTATTATTATTATTATTATCACCCGTTAATTGCCTTCATTGTTGATAAACATTCATTTCATAAAGCTGCATTAAGTCCCATTACACTTAATTATTAATATAGTTTAAATGTAAATTTGTTCTGCAGGTGCAAAGTAATGTTTCGCAAAGAGTCTCGGACAACTTATTTTGACGATATACATACACAGGTGTTAATATCCATGTATTTGCTTGATCTATACATATTCAATTAAATCAAGTAACATTGGAACCTCAGCATCTTTATCTGTACACACAGTATCTGTAGAGGTGTGGTCATGGTAGTGAAAGCTGGTGTATGGTTTTATAGCAGCTCTTTAAATACCAGCACTCATCAGCCAGAATACAGAGCACAAGTCGTAAAGGCTGCTTTATATACTCCCTCTGACCTGATGCCCTTTATACTGGAAAGTATAACAAGTAAACAAACACCATATACTGGGAGACGGGTGTCGGCTCAACTGCAAAAAACCTTTGGACGAAGGAACCCTAGATCCTGAGGTTTGTTTTGGATCGTCTCATAAACCCCATCGAGAAATATTTAAACTAATGATTCTTCAGCCGACCAATCAAGACAGCCGATATTAAATCCATATCTATAAACCTTTCAGCTGCCTTTAAGTGTCATGTCTTTGTTTATCACTACCGACTTCAGGCCAACAGCGTGCTCCACATCTTTTCTTTACGGCCTCACACAGCTGCATGGAAATGACCTGTCAGCTTCACGGTACTTTATCCAGGGACTCGCAGTGTGAAGTCCAACATACTGTAAATGAAGAGAGGACCAGGATGACCTCAACCCTGAGAGCAGAGCACAGATTAGGTGTCTGGACGAGAAGAAAATCTCAGAGGGACACAAAGTTAAAACCACAGTTATATCGCTGACTTCAAAATACAGTAGTTCCTAACTTTTTCAGTGATTGTTCTTCATCAAATCTTCCATTAAGCTCTTCTTAAAGCTAATCTGGCATGAGATGATAAAAGCTACCACCACCAGCAGCAGCACCGGGCGGGCAGTAAGTTGACAGGCTGCGATAAAACTGGAAACACGCTCCGCCCATTTCCCTTTAAGTGGCCTATCGGAGCGATTTGCCGGCTGCCTTGATGTGCTGTTGTTTCCCGTCTGAGGCCGAACTTGTTTGTCACCGATTTGACAAACGAGGGGCTGCTGCTGGAAAAGCTTTGGCACAGCGCCGGCTGGAAAACGGGTTATCTGTAATAACACGCTGTCAGAGAGCTTTTTGAAAATACTGGCATGTTCTCCAGGAACACGTGTTTGAAACTGCTGCAAAAAGAACTCTGAGGCTGAGAGACAGATTTTCATTTGGACGTATATGTTTTTAAGAAAACACCTCGGTTCATTTTAAATCACTTTAATTGTATCATAAAACGACTTGTCAGCATGTGGATCATTGTCCTGCATTTTCTCAAGGAGACACACTACACCATGGAACTTCTCTATATATAACTGCACTTAATTCCCTGCTACATTATAGGCTATCTATTACACTATAAAGGCTATGTGCAATGTAAAGTTTTTGTCATTCTTTAAATGAACAATCTGCCGTCTGTCTCCATGCAATTAAATCCTGCTGTGTTATTATTAAATCACATGCAAGGAACTAAGAATATGTTTCAAAGAACCAGGTCCTGTTTTTAGACTGGCCTTTATGAATTAAAAAAACTGAGATAATTCAATTCCCCTCATTCTTAATTCCCCTCAACCTCTGGACTTTCTGTCGAGGTGGCTTGGTGGAACGAACTGGTCTGATCCAGATGTGTGGAGAGGTGCCCCGAGGTCCGTGGCACCGACATGAAAGGCGCCTGTTAATGGGATGTTTTGGCAAAGACGTGTGCTCTTTCAAACATGGCCGCGCTCCAGACGCCGAGGCCAAGACGAGTTCCGCCGCTGCCGCACCTGTCATCGCTGTTCCATTACGTCGACAACACACAGCAGCAGATTACATGATTGGCCTGGCATGAAAAAAAACTGAGCAGTGGTGGAGTACCAGTAATAATCTTGTTGTTTATACTGGTTGTTTTGTATTTTCAAGCGAAAACTGTGTCTAAATGTAAAAAGGAAAATAATTTCACGTTTTTTACAACCACTATAGGCCCCACACACAGAGCACCAGCACCTATACAATTCATTTGAGTCTTCCAGTCAATTACAGCCGTGTCGCTAGGCAACCCTGCACATCCCATGTGAAGATTAATTTGAACCTTTTTCACATAAATTGCAGCTCAATTACGCTGTAATTTGTGTGGAAAGGGGGAATAAATGGACAAAAAGCCATGTTTCACAAAGCGGTGGCTGCAGGACACACAGCGTGAAGTCTGCAGAGAGCGCTGGAGGTGAGTGAACCCTGAAGTGCGGTCTGATGACATATGATGTATTGATCTCTTCTCTGTGACATTGAGGAGCTAGATGACAGAACAATAGCCCAATGGGTGAGCTGCTTGGAGCAAGGTTCGCATATGCTCAACGTCTGTAACACGGCTAGTGCCGGTTCCAGTAATTAGCCATGACTGCGGTCGTAGCAACAATCAGAATGTGTGTCTGTTCCCCTGCAGGTGGAAAAATAAACAATGCAAAACAATCTGTTGTTGTTTCTACCTGCTGTCGTTTTGCTCTGGGGACTGAAGGCGACATGGACAACGTAATGTAATGCGATCTCAAAAAACAACTCTGGGTCCTAAACTAGTCATTTGTTCGTTGTGTTTTGTATGGAAGTGTAAAAAGTTGATCTAGTGCCGTCTGATGTTCCAAGTCGCTTTTTGACTTTTAAAGATTTAAGACTACGACCTTTTTCCCTAACCTTGACCAAGGCCTGTGAGAGACAGGTCTACGGCGGTGGAGCAGGTGGGCTCAGAAAAAGGTTTTGTCTTGATTCACAGCAGGGGGTCAACAACAGGGAAGCAGTCAGGGGAGGCAAAAAAAAGGAAGATCAAATGGGGAGCAGGCAGGAATCATTAATTAGTGGGATGGCAAACAGGGGAAGAAGCTGGATTCTACGATATGGAAGCACACAACAAGATCTGAGGAATTATTTGTATTAATCTGCAAACATTTCAATCGTTGATTAATCATTTCAGTCAAAAATACCAAAACATCCTCTGGTTGCACCTTCTCCAATATGAGGGTGTTTTATTCATTTCTTGCATTTGTTATACAGGGGACTGGGGGTGTTGGTCTGACGCTAGCATTTGAATATGAAAAATTACACAATGTGAAAATTACGATCTTTTGTGTTTTCCTGACATTTTACTAAATAATCTGAATAATCAACATAGAAATAGATCAATAGAACAATCTAATAAATTTGTAAATAATAACAGTTATTAAATGACCAACTTACAAACCCTTGTATAATTTGCCTTGTTTGGATGTGGTGCAGTAAAAACTTGTCTTGGTAGTGAATTGATGTTTGTCTCCGTTGTGCGAGTGTAAGTAAAGATGACAAAGATCTCTTTGATAGGAGGCTCAAAGAGAAGCATGACTCACCTGGAAAGCTCAATTATGGATAAATGCAGAAACCCACGGTTTCAATTCAAGACAGCAGCGTTCAAAAACACACAGTTTCCCTCCGAACGCAACACAAACACACAAACACAAATATACAAACTGTATATACTGTGTGTACAGCATATAGACACAACTGTAATCCCACAGCGTGAGCTTCCGTCGTGTCAGATCTCTATGACAAGGTCATTCGCAAATGTTCCACTCATACGATGCGGTGATTCACTCGGTTAGGTAAGTGAGTGGGAGCTGTTGAGAGGGTGCATATTTTTAGTCTCTACATTTCCCTTGCTCTCATCTGGTACTGGGAACATGGGGCAACGACAGACAATACTGTATATATCCACATACTATATGTTAGAGGAAGGAAGTGACATCTCCTTTGCTTTGAGTCGACTCTTAAATAATGAAACCACCACACGTCTGACCTGGTCAGCGAAAACCCTCTGAACGTCCGTGGTAGTCTGCGTATAGATATGGACCATAAATCTCCATTCCATTTCATTCCACTACACAATACAAATAACACGGACATGGCAAAGACGTCATTTTAAGCCAAAGTCTGTGATCGTGGGAAACGGCTGCAGGAGCGAGGTCCTGTTGAAACGCACACTCGACAATTAAAAAGTGTACTGGACAAACCTCAGTTGAATAAGAACTATCTAAAATGACAAAGAATATCACAATTTACTTCACATTTGAGGTTTTAGTTTGGTCCATGTCCCAGGCGCTAACATGGAGGTCGTAGCTTATATGCAGCCAGCCACCAGAGGGCAATTGAGACGCTTCGCATTCACTTTTGGGAAAGCGTCATGTTGTCCGATTATATATATTTAAGGATTAAATTGAGAATGATAGTACAGCCCTGGTAGCTCCTGTGGCAGAGCACGTACCACTATAGCAGGGCTGAGTCCTCACTGCGGCTGACTGGGTTTAAATTAAGCCCACACTGCTTTGCTCCTCGTCATTCTCCCTCTCTCCAACAAATAATGCAGAAAACAATAAAGATGCAATAACAAATAAGAATTAAGGCCAAATATCTGTGTTCGTTTATGTTGCTAACAATACTGATTATTGATACTGAAAGGTTAGGATCCAAGTTTTCCTCTACGACCGAAATCTTGTGGCACGGAACATGATGCTGACTCAGACGCAGATTATCTAGTGAACACCAACTCTGGCAACTCAGTAGCTCAGTGAAACCCCAGTAGCACTGATAATTCATGTGAAAATCAACAACCATGTGTGTGAGTGCACACACACACACACAAAGACAAAGACACCAACACCCACCCACCCACCCACCCACCACTTGGCTTGTTTCCCACCCACTGTCTGTTCTCGTCTGGCATCCATCTTCTAGACACCTTGCTGCTTTCGCCAGATAACATGCACACACGTACACTAACATAGACCCACACACACACACGTACACTAACATAGACCCACATACACACATACAAACACACGCCTCCATGTAGCAGGAGATTAGGTACCATGTTTAACAAAGAGGCAGAGCAGGTTTCTGACATGCTGCCCCTTTAATTAGACCACTGTTATCTGAGGACACACACACACACACCGCACACCACACACTCCACCCCCCCCCCCCCCCCGAGGAACAATAGTTCATTAAGAACAATAAGCTAATAAACTCTCAAAGAGTCATTTTGAAAACACACTCTGGCTAAAGTGTGTGTATTCCAGGTTATTGGCCAACCGCAGTGAGGTGGTGTGACGGACAGATAAGTGTTCGAGCAGCCACCGATTCCAACGATCCCCTTGTGGTTCTCTATAGACGCACCGACCACCTGGGCCTCCACGTTCAGACTCTCTGGTTCCTCCAACTTCAGTTTGAACCTGCTCACCGCAGCGATCCCACTCTTGACCCGAATTCTGTCTCACGAGATGGACGTTCCTGATCTGACCGTCTCCCCTCTCACATCCATTATGTCAGATCACTCTACCTTCTCAAAGTATTGAAGCAGAACTTGCACCTATGAAGTGTCGCTGGTGATGATGGATTAACCAATAACATCACATTTAACTGCTGTTGGCCGGGGCTTCTTTCCACTGCATGATCGAGCCGCCATTTCCTGGGAACTGTACCAAAACCTGGGCAGTCACAAAGGTCTACAGCCTGGTTCACTGAAGTTACACGTGCCCCGAAGCAGGACTGCAACAGATTGGCTGCAGGTGTGTGTGTGTGTGTGTGTGTGTGCACTGAATAACAAGTGTGCTCTGTCCGATGCTAGAGGAGAATATTTTTCAGATAATCCTGGAATAATTTTTTACACTGTAGCCAAATTTACTAAAAAGAAAAGGCCATTTATCAGCTGCTCATCCTATTTGTTAATTTACTTTTAGGACTTTGATTAGTTCCTCATTCCTCGATTTTCTCCAGAACCAGTCGAGCATTGTGATGGATCCCAGTGGTCGTTTCTGGAATCATTGTCTAAGTTGGCGTCGAACCCATCCATCAGCCCCCTCGGCCCTCTAACAGCGCAACCTTCTGAAGATATCTGGCCAATTCAGGGACCTACAAT
Source organism: Platichthys flesus (assembly GCF_949316205.1). NCBI lineage: Eukaryota > Metazoa > Chordata > Actinopteri > Pleuronectiformes > Pleuronectidae > Platichthys > Platichthys flesus. Next base: position 15,035,294 of record NC_084964.1, on the reverse strand, counting down.
CCTGTTTAGTGTTATTTTACATTCAAAGACAAGTTTCTAATCTTCCATAATTTTCAAATGTGCTAGAAAGTTTTGTCTCAAAGGCTTCGGCTTAATTCCAGAACTGTGAAGTATAATGTAAACCTTAGGGACCGATTATTAATTAGATATGAAAATAAAAAAAGATTTAAACAAAGTTATTAACTTAGGCAGGATATATCACAACAAGCAAAGAATAATAAATGAAATCTGCAATGATTAGCCAGTTAGTCCATTCATTTTATTCAGTTTTTCTTAATTGCACTAGAGATAAAAATAGAAACAAAACACTTGAAGGCGTCGTTTTTTCCATCGTGAAAATAGAGCTTATTTCCTGGCCTTTAATCATTGAAATTACTTTAATTGATCCCTCCGAAATGGCATCTTTTTAATTGTTACCACTGTTTTCTTAAATGTCGTTACTTTGGTGGAAGGAACTAGAAACAAATCAAAACATAAGTCACTCAGTTGTCATGTCTATTTAAAATTAATCTGTGTCCTTGCACCTAATCTCCTTTCAGCAGAAAAACCTTGACACTTCCACACGGAGACAGTTCTGTGCTACACGTGAGCAGGTGCTTAGGAAGGACTGACAGAATATAATCTCCTTCCTCCAGGTGGAGTCTGTCGTGTAGCATGAGGCCTGGCTGACAGTATGTCCTCACTGTCACACAGAGGCACACAGGAAAGAGTTTGTCCTGGTTAACTTAAGTTTTACCAGAGAAACACTGAATTCCATCATAGGGCTGTTACCAAACCATCGTAATTCGCTCTTTAGTTAAATATACATTTTTCAAAGCAAAACAAAAAGGTCATATATTTTCAAAAACATCATTATTCCACCATCCAAGAAGTTTCCGTCTATTTCTTATGGTCAGAAAATCTAGAGACTCCATCACAATGTCAACTTTGACAACAACCATGAAGCAGATATGACACTTCGTGTGTTTCAAGAACCTACAAGTTTAATTTGATACCATTTGGAAATAATTGTAAAAAGAAAAGGAACGAGAGATTTCATGTTAATAAGGAAAATCCTCTGGCCTCAGGGTTTACAGGCAATGACCATGAACGGTTCCGCTTTGAGTTGTGCCCATTATGCCTCTAACCCCAACGTCTCCTATCCACTATTGATGATTCTTTAATGTGGCATATTTTCAATAAAATAAAGCAAAGAATAAATAGCACTGACAGGAAAAAAAAGGGACACAGGAATGGACACCTCATTGTGGGTAAAACCCCTTGGTAAGCATTCAGCAGCTCTGTGACAAAAAAAAGGAAAATACAGAGGGTGCAGAGGACATGGGATCAAGCCAAGGTCAAAGAATGAAGAATGGTGCCGGAGGAGAGGCCCCAAATAGGACAGAGGAACTCAAACTATTTTTACATTCAAACTTAAGGTAGAAGGTATAGACCTACTGACACACAAACAAAAAACACAAACCTATTCTGAAAGTAAACTACGAGCAGAAGTGACAAATGGGTGAACTGGGACATTCAAGGGAAGTTGGAAGGACATTTTTATTTTTTTTTTATCTGGAGGGAGAAACTACACTTCAACCAAGGGCAACAGCAATTGTGGGCATCTGTCATTGGCCATCTGGGAGAGCCCTGAAGCTGCTGTGGGGACGAAAGCAAATGTGACCCGAGCATGAACGACAGTAATGTAGTGGAACACCAACAGCGCTTCCAGTCACATGCAAACAGAGGAACAACAGCAATGACCGCACAGAAGTCAAACCAAGAACTTGTATGTTATGAACCAGGAGGATTATACTATTCATGACGCGTTGTCTTCAGGTTGTTCAGGTTTCGTTAAAGGATAAATGAGTCAACCACCAGGAAAGCCACATTTATTTGTTTACTCAAATTTAAGTTTACTGGGACTCTCTTATTTTACGCTAAGGCCAAATAGTCCCAGTATGACATCCAATGAATCCAGATTTTCATAAATATCAGTTTCAAACGTTTTTTTCCTCCTGCACCCTGATTCAGATCCACACCAAACATCAAACTGGTTATTTTTCTTGACCTATACCGCATCTTTCCACCAAGATTTGTGGTTTGGGATTTAGGCAATCCTGCTAATTTACAAACCATCAACCCACAGACAGGGGTGGAAAGGTAACCTCCTTGGTGGAGGTATGAAATTCTGAATTTTGTTGATCATGATAGAAAACCAAAAATAAAAAAATTGGCTAAAGGCCGTGTCTATGTACGAATGCTTACCATACTTATTCTACGCTAAATCATTTTAATGACAATACTTGACAATATGTGAGTTTATAAATCGCCTTGTCCTCCTACCACCTGCTAAAAGACAATTATGTTTAGTTTCAAGGGTTTTCCACTTTGAGGGACATTCCCCCGATTGCAGTGTGATGGATTAGTTGAGACAACTGTCCTCTCTTCCTCTGACAGGGACATGTGGGCTGGTGAAGACTGAATCCGCCTGCAGTCAGATATAATCCTCCTTTTCCTTCCATGCTCAAAATAAGACTTGACCTAAATTCTCTTTAATACTTTTAGATACATTTAACAAGTGGGAGCTTATTGCGAGAATTAGCAGTGATGCCAAAATAATATGCGTTGTTGAAAATCAAGCTATTCTCTCCTATAGTATCTGTAATGACAAGGAAATGAACACAGTGGCTGCTTGGAGAATAAGATGAGTTTATGTGAATTCCTTGGCTATATAATACAAACAGTAATTCAGATATAGGTCATCTGTGGTTATACATCTAGACAAACTTACACACACACACACACACACACAAACACCCCCCCCCCCCCCACCCCACCCCACCCCCCAACCTTTCTTACTGCTTAGTACCACCCATGCCTTATTATCAGCCAGGAAAACCCCTGTGATAGTGAGCTAAATATTTTGGGGTTGCCGAGTTATTCAGAGAAAACAAGCAATCTACCTGCGGATTTAATAAACTGTAAGAAATCAATCAATATCATTGATTAATCGACACTTGAATCAATGCATCTGATTGTTAGTAAAAGCCAAAGTTCAATTAAACACAAACCATCCTATTTGTTTTAAACCCTGCTGTCCTCTTTACTTGACAGAGTTTGAATGGTGAGGACTGACTCCTGGGAAGATATAAAATGGGTTCAATGTGATATCTATGGAGAAAAGGTCGTTATTCAAAGGTTTCAAGTTTCCAACCATCTTCACACGATTCCCCCCCCCCCCCCCCCCCCCGTCGGGATTAACAACATACATCTCGTTTATAAATAGTTGTTCCGCCTTCAACATAGATTTCAAACTTCTGCTCCAAACGCCTGCTTACCAAAGGCATAGGTCAAACTGTCGAGGCAGTGGGCTGTTGGGTCCATTATTACACGTCATGATATGAATTCTGAAAATAACCTTGGATCAGAAAACAACCCTGAATATCTAAGGACTGTGCCTCTGCCCTGGCACTGACACACGGGTGTGAACACATGTTTACATTTGGAATGGTGCCCTGGGCGGAGCAGGGTTAATCCACTTTCTGACGGTTTTCCCTTCGGGCTTCGTGCTTCTGACAGCTCTCTGATCACAAACTGCATGACACTGATAAAACAGCTGAAGCCGGGACACGTGACATCTCAGTCGCAGAGAAAATGCACCTAATCTCAGTCTGTCTCCGCTTTCTGTTTATTTCCTTTTGGGCTTTGGCACAAAGTTTATAGTCCCACCGTTTCTGGCACGAAGCCACAAAATGCTGATTATGTTTATGCTAAATGATGACATGCCAAGTGGAGAATCCTTCCACTTGGAGGCGAAGCATGTGCTGTCCATGTGGAGTGATGGCAGGAGGTGGGAGGAGGGAAGCATGGGGGCAGGGATGACTAATGTGGATGACTAAGAGATGTATTCAGGGTGCAGTTCCGTGTCATTGTCTCGCCCTCGTCTATCCAGTCGGTTGATGAATATTGTGTCGAGCTGATAATGAAAGGGTTGAAATCGTAATGTAATGATGGGGATTTTAATTTGTATTTCTCACATGAATGACTTGGGGTTAACAAATGGAGAGAGCCTACTTGAACTATATGATCGTTCATAACATAGTCTGGGAATATTGTTTTTTTTCCTGGTGGTTCATAAAACTAGAAAGGCGCATACATGTACCTTCGTCAAGGCCCGACATTCCCCTTAAATTCAATCAAGCTGCGCCACATTTCAAACACTTATAGATATATCAGTTTCCTAGAGTGCCAGATTAGTTTTCTTCAAGATCCTTGAATTATTATCTGGGAAAATTATGAAAATGTTGAAAAATGCTTCTAAACATCAAGAAAGTGAAAGCATCTGCCCACTGATGCAGATACGCATTTGTTTGTAATCTTGCTTACAAACAAAACACAACAACAGAGAGAAGTGAAATCCTTAGCGGATTTAAAAGTAATAGTTTCCCTTTTTTCTCTGACCTCTAGTGAGATACACGTCTTTTCAAATATAATAATAAATCAATGCATGTATTGTCCCCGAGCCTAATAAAACCTACATATGCACAACAGGAAGAACAGAGTACTTCTTCCTGGGTGCAAGCTTTGCCAAACTCTAAGTTCTGTGTGTTATTATGCTAATTCTTGACTACCTGCATTAGCAATTAGCTTAACAAACCTGAGATTAAATTACTTTCCGCTGCAGTGAGAATTGCTGAGGTCTCTCGTCTCATGGCGAAGACATTCTATGCTGTTTTTTACTTCTGCACTCAAATCATCCCCGGCGCCGACAGATGACTGCAGATAAGATCACCGCTCATTCTCACTCCAGTTTCCCTCATCATCAATCCTCCGAGTTCTCCTACTGGAAACCCGACAGGCTAAATTGGATTGACTTTTAATTGGGTGCAGTCCCCAGGTAAAATAGGTTTAATTGAGTGAATTATCTCCCCGGCTCCTCGCGAGCACCTGGGCAACAAATAAACCATTCAGTTAAATCAGTCTGAATCTAAATCCTAACAGCCACTAAAAGAAAAAGACTGTGAGGTAGTTAAGGCCGTCAACAAATAATATCAACGTAATGTAAACGTAATCTGTGGCCTCGGTAGTTTTAGTGTTCGAGGTTTAATTGCAGATGAAGTTAGTCGTTTAGAGGAAGATGGTGATTACAACTGGTTAAAACGGCTTCTGATTGAAAAGTACTAACAAAAACCATCATCATGTGAACACATAACACCACTTACTCCAGTAACTTAGCCATAAGCTAATGTCCCAATGAAATACTAAGGTCATCTGAGTGTAAAACAAACCTGTGAGCAAGTATATGACTTTATATTATATATAGTTATATAGTTGTAATGTACGATCGATTTTAGAGCCTGGCCGATGCAGATACTGACATTAGGGAGTGATACAGATATCCATTGATACATATATATCAATGAAAGATTTTTTGGGATGATTCCTAAGATGTTTTAATCAAACGCTTGTGAAAAGTCTCACATCTGAAGATTTTTATAAACTAATCCATAAATCTATCGGGCTCAAGGGAACAATCGATGTATGGAGGAGAAAGTAAAAATTAAACGATAAACTGAGAGAAACTCCATAAGCTGAAGTGAACCTCAGGCTGCTTTAATTCTCTGTGGCATCGACACTAAACATGAACCCTTTCATATATAAGTAGTCATGTGACCTATTGTTGATATACATATATTGAACTCGCATTGAATTTTCCAGTTTGCTTTGAGTCATCAATTACTCTCGGTTTTACCAAAGTTTTGAATTAAATATCAAATGTACCTTTATAAAGAAGATGACAAATACCAAACTAATGCCCTATTTTATTTTCTCGTTACAGATGTCGGGTATAGTCATCATATTCACCACTCACCACTTAAACTCTTATGTGCAAAAACATAAACTGCTGTATTGTATTTTTATTTAGGAGACAAGCTCCAGTGGCGGCTGACAGCTCAACTTTCTCTCGGATCAAATTCTCAGCAGCAGGCAAACAGTTTTTAAGTTTATCTGCTACTAACATTTTCATTTTCTATAGAATTGTAGCAAATACCAGGTCTTAACATCACAGTGAGCTTTCAGGAAATTGCCAAATCCTGCTGGTGGTTTGAGTCAAGTGAGCGGTGATAATAAATCGTTGATGGACTGAACAGTCCGGGGGCTTCGCCATCAGCGACCTGTGATTCAGCCGCGATTGAAACAGACGGCACCATACGAGCAGCAGAGCGCTGCCATAATGGCTCCTTCAATTAACGACCATTTAATGTAGCCTGCTTGACTGGTCTTTGTGTTCGGCAGTAAAAGGACATTAGAGAGAATATAACAGATCATTTAACGGAGGAACAAAGAAAAATAATTTCGGAGTAAGGGGCCGCATGAAGAATCGGGGGCCATGAGAAAGTTGCTTGCTCCGAGGAAAAACCAGGGTGGATGGAAAAGAGCTTTAAAAATGGCAGAGCTTGACTTTCAGTTTCATCACCTGAGACTCAATCTATTTTAACTGCAGGGCACAGGGACTTATTTCTCACTGTATCTGAAGGAAATTCAACACATTTACTAATTATCATCACTATCTACAGCTACGTGCCGAATTTGTATTTCTATAAAAAACAGACACAACAATGCTGTTTTGTATGTTGGCATCTATACCAGAAATTACCCTATTGTACACAGCAGGAAAACACACACACACACACACTCACACACACAGAGTACAAATTTACCCTCTGGACATGAAGGCACATGGAATATGCAATAGGTGGGAAATATTCCAGCCGGAGAAAGAGAAAATCCATCTGCAGCAACGCACCATGAAGGTGACCCCTCCCTTCTTCTGTAACTGGTTCATTTCCTGCTCTGGTAACTGGGGCTTTCGCCTGTATGCTACAGGAAGAGAAGAAATGCCCAAACTGGTCGAGCAGATCTTTCCTCTCCTCATAAGTTCACACTGAATGGGAGAACAGAAGCGCTTGGGTTTAGTATTCAATGACCTATAAATGAATTATTTCATGGACAACTCTGTGTGGAATCATTTGTAGATGAGTAAAAACTCCAGGACTAGAAAACAAGTCGACCAACCAACGCACACTGCATCACGGTACAACAATTCTGGTCAGGGGAAGAATAATTCGGTACATCATTTCAAAAAGGCCCTGAATCCTCACAACAAGACCAATAATTCCACTGTTACTAACAGCTAATGTTTCATATTACAATTCCGTGAAATAAAGTAACTAAAAAAATTCTGCCTTCCTTTCTAAGCACTGATTTTTGAATCGTGGCATCAAGAATCAAATCCCAGTGCTATGAAACTAAGGATTTGGTTCTCACAGTAAAATGTTTATGTTAGAAATTGTATTGAAAGAATATTGAAAATTTTGAATATTCGTAGTAAGAATATTGACTCTGCAGTTTGTGCACATGTATTGTTTAACTGTGAAGCCTAAAGCATTTGTGCATACATGTAATTGAAATAAATCTTATTGATGAAATGGAGTGAAATGATGCATGAGTACCGTGTCTGAGGAATAATGTTCATGTCCGCTATAAAGGACATTTTCTTTGTGCATTCTCACAACCGCACACACGATACGTGCACATACAACAAACTCACACACCCAGGTGGGCGTTCACACACCTATAAGCAATACACACACACACACACACACACACAGAGAGAGAGAGAGGCCCATTTTCACACTGCTGCCTGCTGTGTTAAAATCTCTACCTGCAATTCAGCCACAAAGGAATGGAAGGGTAATGGACCGCACACAAATTCATCTTCCCACACAGCCGACGAGGTGTCGCTCCGTCGCTCGGTCCACGCGACGAGGACGCAAAGAGCAACTGTCCCTTGTGCTGCTGTGTTAGACACAACATGCTGCGTTTTTAAATCAATGTGAAAATGTGAAACATCGGTAACCAGCATTTTGGAGAAAATGTGAGAGCAGCATGAGGCAGGCATTCGAGCGGCAGACTGTATATAAAATGGATGGTAGATTCTGATAGATTCTGATTCTAGAAAGTGAAGCCAACGTGGAAGTGAGCAAAACATGTATTCACTTGAATGACCAGCAGAGGGGGACTCCACTGGTTCCGAGAAAGAGAAAATGACCCTAAAAAAACAGTCAAGCATTAAAACAGTATCTGTAGACGTCTTCTTTAATAAAGCATGATGTTCATTTAGAAAATGATGGTCCAATTTAAAGGAACAGGGGGGATGGATACTGTGTGATGAAAGCTCCTACCGTCCAATGGGTGTAGTTGGTTTTAATTAGTTATTTGATTCTACAAAAACACGGAATAGAAGTCATCATTGACAGCAGAGACCGAGCCTGCCGACAAATATTCAAGATGGCGGCACTATCTTGTCTGTGATATTCTGGCTTCATTTGTGGATAGTGGGAGAAAGTAGGGACACAACATCCATCTTTATGATTCTAACTTCCTACATACATAACTTATGTTGTTTATTTATCCTCAGGTTGATTCTTCCACTGGCGCTTTAATGGGAGAAGCAGATGTTCCCAGCTCAGGGGAGAGGATTCATGCTGCCAGCGTAGTGATACATGTTCTCACTGAACGTGTAACTGAACAAGCACCGAGCCAGTCTCTCTTATTAAAGCCCAGTATTGACCAGCCAGTGTCGTGTCATTTCATGGTTTTTTGTTTGTGGGCGTTGTGACATTGTCGCGGCACCTTGGTGGGATCTGTTTTCCACCCTGAACTGCAGCTGATAACGCAGTGTTGGGGGGGGGGGGGCGGGGAGGTGGCGTTGCCCTGTCTTCACCTCTAATCAGACAAATAAAGATCACAGTTATCTGTCCAGAGGCAGGTTTAAGCTCTGTGAAGGAGACCGTCATCTGACTTGTAATGACTCAGCCCCGAGAGCCATTATGTCTTTGATGGTAGACTTAAGCAGAAATCCATTTCAGTGTATCAGAGGAGACAGGGGCTCGGGGGGGGGGGGGGGTTAGGGAGGGGCAATTTGTTGGGAGTCTGTTGTGATAAGGTGTTCGCCGCACACACACACCATTTACCGTTCGAACATTCCAGCGGGTTTGAAAATTTCACCCGCAGTCCATTTCAAATGATTACCCCATGATGGATGCGCGGAGAGAAGACAGACGTGCTTCATCTAAAAACATTTGTCGTCCTAAGCTTACACTTATTTTTTCGCTTCTGTCAGAGTCCAGACGAGAAATTGTGTGTGTTCGATGCAGGCAGGAGGGGCAGCGGAAAAAAAAACCGGAGCAGAAAATGGCTGCTGTGGAGAGAACTGCGGCGAACACACAACCACGGTCTCTCCTACATTTTAAACCACTGCTCTCTCCTTTGTTTAGATCCCATGAAATAAAATGGCGTGGCCGACAGAGCTGAAACAATTAAGTCGACTGACGGAAATAATCTGCCGCTATTTGGGTGATGGATTAAGATGCCAAGCATTTTATGGTTTCAGGCAAGAATCTGATTATTTTGGTTTTTCTTTATCGTATATGCATTGGATACGTCTTTGAAAAATATTTGAAGACAAACGGTGGAAGAGGTGGAGCATAAGTGTCTAGACTGACAAAAACAAAGAAGAAGAAATTATCGGATGTTCCATCACTGCCAATCGGAGGCGGAACTGATAAAAACCCCACTGCAGAGTCATGTGACGCGGGAAAGAGAGCCGATTGAATCCATTTCTATTATAGACAAAATTTTGGGTTATTGGAGTTTTCGATTGGAGGAAAAGGGGCTTGAGGAATAGAGACAATGCGTTTGTTTAAGTTGGAGACAATGCCAGACACACAGCCACACAAAAGCACCGAGAGGGACTGGTCTTGAAGAAAAATCTTTGCTTCAGCGATGACAAAAAGCAATATTCCTCACATGTCAACAAAAAAAAAAATGCTTTGTGTGCAATTGTTCAATCCTCGGTGGACTGTATCAGCAGGAGCCACAAGTCCATTGACAGTGAAGGGCTGGAGCTCAAGCTGCTCCCATCCCAATCTCGTTCCACATGATTATTCTCAATTTCACACATTGATGGTTTTCACCGAGACAGACGGCGGCAGCCAAATGCCAAAGAACAGAGGAGAGCGCTCGGAGGTAGAGGAGAGAAAGTTAGAGAGGGTGTGGGGGGAAAAGAATAAAAGGTAGATAACCTGGTCACGCAAGTTCATCAGTAATGTTTGGAAAAATAAATAATATGTAAACGTGACCTAGTGCAGCAGGAGGGAGAGGGTTGTGAGGCGCTGAGATCTCAGGTCTCACAACAGAAGCCTGGCTATGATGTAAACCTGAAGAAAACCAGAACTACTGCCTGCAATGAGTCCAGACTCATAATGGTCCAGACTCATAATGGTCCAGACTCATAATGGGACCATTTTCAATATGGCAGCACAGAAGATCTGTCGCTGCAGTTTCAAGGTGGGCACTAAAGTTTGGTGTCATCAATACAGTATTTGTCCAAATGGGACATATGGTGGCGATCGTCTTTTCTGTTACTGAGTTATGATAATAAATAATGGCCTTGGAGGTGTTTTTGCTTAATATTAACATTTTTTTTAAAGAAGTTGACCTTTAAGCATTTGGATAAAATATTTTTCATAATTTCATACTTGAATGCTTTAGCCTTCACCATACATACTTTTTCTGATATTTATGTTCTGTTACCTTATCGCGTCATTGCTTTGTATCAAATGTCTCAAGGGAATTATTGGTTGAATAACCAGAAAGTGGAGGAATACAATGGACCAACAAGAATTTATTCACAGCAGCCAAACAAAAGCAAGGTTACGAGAATGAATAAAACATAAAAACAATTCTCCTAAACTACTCATAATCTTTGTTTAATCTTAAATACATTGACCCCCCCGCTGTGATGAACCTGGCTCTGTAGGTTACACTGAGTCAGCCCCACCTACACTACAGCTGTAAATACTCACTTAATCTCCAGCTATTCACTTCTGAGAAATGTTTGCTTCAAACTACTGGGTCCAGTTGTTTAAGGAAATTGTTCAGGCTTTCTTTAAAATTATATCAAATATTTGCGACCTGTTTTTTAAGATTTTGATAAATTGAGTACTGAGATACAGGATTATAAAGAAGAAGAAAAAAATACACACTATCGCCAAATTTTTGGTTTATGCTCAAAACCATGTCTGGCCAAAATCCTGTTAGTCAAAACGTTCTGAACCCAGACCAGCCTAAGGACGAGAACAGATTTGCTGAATTGGAGCCAGTTTGACTGAATTTAAAATCAGCAAACTGCAATTTACGAACAATCCATGAGCATGTAAAAGCTCGGTGAGACATTTTTTTATCAAATTTATCTAAAATTTGTGAAACTCTGGCACCTTTGTTATCTGCATGAATCAGGCCTCCAAGTCCCAACAATCAATAATATATCGTGGAAGTTATAGGTTATAACCTACTGAAATGTTGAGAGTAAACCAGACCATTCAGATTATTTAGCTCTGGCCCGGTTTTGATGTTCCCGGTGACAAAAATAGTTAATAATTTTATAATTATTACTATATTCTCACCTATTTACTGGGCTTTAACTTGTGTGATTGTGTACGTCTGTTGGAAGCAAGCTGCTGTCAGTCTATTTCTAAAAAACTTTGAATGTAATGGGGAAAAATCGTGTTCATGAGATATGCTACTTAACTAATCCGCTTTGCATTTCTTCAGCTCGTCAGCCGTTTCTGTGATTCCAAGTCGTCATGCTGCATGGAGAGTGTGAAAAGGCCCAGTTGTGTGCACACCTAAGAGTCCAGCAGAATCACAGAAGATACGGGAATAAAAACGAAATAACTGAGAAACTCTCCCCAGCGTCACACCGGAGGAGTGAAAATTACAGCATCGCACTGGGGAGTGGGCAGTAGGAGGAGCGGGATTTGATGAATCAAGGACCTTTTGTTCACTGCGCAAATGACTGCTTGCATGTTGTTGGAGAGAACATCTCTCCGGTGGTGCAGCGGTGCTTGGCAGGCAGGCGGGCAGGCGGTCGGCAGCCGGGCGTCATTTGGAGCCATTTGTGTTTGAAGCTGACGCAGAGCGGGACTGAGGAGAGCAAGGTCATTGTAAGATGATGCAGAAGATGATGATGTGGCCACTGCTGGGTGTTTAAGTGGGTCTGCTGCTGCCTGAATCGAGTAGAAGCTGAGTAGGGTACGGCAGCACTCACGATAATGACACAGACATATCTACTGAAAGGTTGGGGGACTGAACCATTACAGGCAGAACTGAGGTGAGATGCAAGTAAGAGTTCACGCATTTCCGTCTTGAGAGGCCATTTCAGTTCTTTCAGCTCAGCATTGATTAAAGATAATTGATCAATCAAGGACTGAGGAGATTTGATGAGCTCTTGGAAAAGCCGGGTTCAGGTTGATTGGAGAATCTGAATTGGTCGTGGGTGTGAATGCTTGTTTTTCTCCATATCTTGGCCCTGTGATACGCTACCATACCCTGCCCATCACCCAGTGTCAGCTGGGATTGGCTCCAGCTCCCATCGCCACCCTCAAGTGAACCGGTTTAGATAGGGGGCAGATGGATGGTTCTTTAGAAAGACGACCCTGCCTCAAAATTTAAGGAATAAACACCGATATCTGATTCTACTGAGGAATAATTTTCAATTGGACACAAATAAAACCTGCAGTGTCGTCTGTGGTATCTGCAGTTAAAGTTATATTTCATCTGTAACCCTTTGTCTAAATTTCATCCTCAGAAGCATCTGAAAACAGGTACGACCACACACACACACTGAAACACATTTTCCCATTCAAAAATGCACACAGCAGCACAAACATACAGTCACACCCTGACTGCGAAAAAGCTGACAGACCCTCAAACGCCAGGGTTTAAATAATGACTCCAGTCATCAGCCCATTAACCCAGATAAACACCATTTACCTCCATCAACATTAAGCACGACTGTCAAGAAAAATAATTTCCACACAAATAATTTGGGCAGCCGGTGTAAACAATGACAAACACATCGGTTGACGGTTTACTTAACCTTTTCTAAAACAGGACCTTGTGTGTTTGGGTCTGAATCGACTAAATCTTCTCATGATTCATCAGAATCTGAATCAGAGAGTATTTATGAGGATTCACGATATCACTGCAACGGCTGTTAACATGAAATCACAGCTCCAGGCCTGATATTCAAATATTAAAACGTGTTTAAATATACAAATATTTAAAGATCAAAAATAATAAATAGGCAAAACTGACAGAGGTGTCTTTGCAATATGGTCCCTGATACTGATTCTGACTTTTTGGTTTTAAAATTTGACCACAACAGGGTGTGTTTTTCACACAAAGGATACAACCGCAGCTCCCATTTTTATGACAAAAATGAAATAAAACAAACATTAGATCCAAAATAACAAGAATCATGAACATGAATCTGTCAATTGGTCTCTTACACTCATTCTGACTTTTTGGCTGAAAACGATCAGGGACATGAGTAATGAGGTTGAAGAATAGCAACGTCTCTTATATGAAGGTGTCTGGAAGAGGTTCACAACTAAATAAAGGACTTTTTAAATCCTCCTCAAATATTCCCAGTAACTTCTTTCCAATCCTGCTGTTTTTCTCTCAAAGTGCACAGAGCTGTGTCAGAGTCGAGGAGATGTTGGGAAAGTGAGACACTCTGTTGCTCTCATGTGATGAATGAAGTGTCTGCTCGTCACTACGAACACTGTTTGCAGGATTGTGACAGAAAGAGGAGACGCGTTTAACCCACAGACACGAGCAGCGCACGCGTGTCTACATTTACGCACCATTACGCACGTGTCGGCACCAGAGGAGTGTTTGGCTTCTTACCTGCGTGACGCGGTGTCTCTCCTGCTCCGTCCTCTCGCTCCATGTCCACTGGCACTGTGACTGTGACGAGCTCAGCCGCAGGTTCCGGGTCCCGCGAGACCGTCAGGGAGAGGATCAAAGCACGCAGGGGGGGAAGAGTGTGCCCGCGCGCGCCTGTGCCGCCGCCTGCACGCGCGACCCGAGAGATGCCAAACGACTGCGCGCGGTGATGGGAGAGAGAGAATAAGAGAGAGCGAGGGAGGGAGGAGGGGGAAGTGTTTTAAATGGTTTTCATGTTCCCTTATTGGACCATTGCATAGGAAACAGAAGTCAAACTAAACCCATCACTCTAAAAAAACGAAAACAAATATAAACAAAATCTACAAAACCAATAGATCAGTACATTTCTCAGATATGTAATAAACCACCAGCTCTTGGACACCCCCAACTAAACATGAAATACTCCCAAAAGTCAATCTGTGACCAAAGGCCTGTATATTGTCCACCATTTTGTAGAATGAGTTCAGAGGTCCTTCAGCTGCATTCGACTGTCCCAATTTGAAGGCTCCTACAAATGCGTCCTACAAATGTGTCCTTCCAGCCCCGAGCAGCGAAGCCTCCCCCGGGCGGATCCTTCCAGTGCCAACATATCCCATCATTCATTGCACTTTACTGACTAAATGTTTTTCATAGAGGTAATGGCTGCAAAAAGTGAAGCGAAAACATCAGGAGAATTTATTGGATTGAGACACATCTTGAGTGGGGCCTTCAACAGTCCCATCAGAACCAAGATCAGCTCCACACTACCCGTATCCTGAGCTTGGTTCCTAGGTGTCAGCCAATTTAGCCAACTTTACCGATCCAGATAAAAAGTTCTAAAATATATTTATAACTTTCTTTTCTGCACAGTATTTTGGTCAAAATGTAAATAAATCCAAAGAAAAAAAAGTTTGTAGCTGAATACCCTCCACTGGACATCTGCTGTTCAGGAATCCAAATGATTGTGCAGCATTTTTAACATCTATTCAATGCCATTTTATTTGTAAAGCGCAAAATCGTGACATACTTCCACATACCTCAAGGCACTTTACATTATGAGATGAAGACCGTAGAAATTATAGAGAAAACCAAACTGTCCCCACAGCAAGCACTTTAGCAAAACTGTGGAGAACAAACTCCCTCTAACAGAACCAGACCAGCAAACGTAAACCAGCTTAAATGACCACAAGGATTTGTTTTATTGTGAAAGTCTGCGATGCCACCTTTGACCCTTTGACTTCCTCTCAGATATCTATAAGTGTGCGGAATGGACCAAAAGGGACCAGGGGGGTGACTGGATCGAACTAAAACCAAATTGTTGTTGCTGTTTGCTGAACATCAGAATGGAAAACAACAGCATGACATTATAGTGGGAAAGCCAGGTGTGGACACAGTGACTGTCTTTTTAACAGGGACAAAATGGTGACAATTGACATGTTTTGGTATTTGTTGACGTGATTTCTTAATTGACGCTGTTCTGTGATTTGTTGTTGAGAAGAAGCCTATTACCTGCTTATTTGGTCCAACATGACCTCACTTGAAGTCATGGTGGACAAACCCCTACTACTCAAAACAATTCTTATGTCCATCCAAAAACAGTTCTATTAAAAACCTCCTTCCTCATAGCAGCCACTTGGAATAAGATAAACTGTCTGAGGAGTCACAGGAAAGCTTTGTCTCTCTCTGTCATGTCAAATCCTCTCCACCTTCACTGTCTGTGTGTGTGTGAGGGGGGCCTATAACCAGCTCAGCCCAACCCCCCCATACCCCTCATTAACATTGTTGGGCTGCGTTCAAAAGCAGATGCCCGCAGATGAATTTGGGAGCTCTGCGACATGGACGTCTGTGTGCCGCGGCCAACCTGGTGGTGGGACGCCAGGGCTCAGCTGTCAGCCGGACGGTGATGGATGCTCGGTGGAAACATACTTGGAGTCTGAGCTATGTCCTTCACGTCTAAGTCCTTTTGGTACCCTGCTTGACCCCCGCCGCCACAATTCAACCACCCTAAAAATAAAAGGTGCACACATGGTTGCATGCAAATACAAGCAGAGACAACGGTGTAAGATATCACAGCTCATCAAGTGCTCTTGATGTCCCTGCCCATGTGTGCGTGGGTATAAGAGACACACAACTACACGCATATGCACACACACACACACCATGTCAAACTAGCTACTCCCACAATGGGAGAATCAGCCTCCTGTTGTTAAGGTTGGATTAGGATTTATGGGGGATATTTGCTCGCTCGAGTCCAATGTTCCCAGCATCAAAGTTAATACCAGCGCTCGGCTCCATCATCATCTCGAGTGGTTTCATTAAAGGACGTTTTTATTCCTCTGGTCCCAGAATTATCCATAACCTCGCTGCTCCCATGGAGATACGGCAACAGTTTTTTCTGTAATCCCTGTTTTTTGAGCGTGACTACAAAACCGAACATCTCTGTTTGACGTACAGACTCTAGCAGCTGCAGCATGTAGTACGTTGACCCTCTATTTGACTGAGGGGATTTGACATATTTGGAGGTAGGTAAAACAAATACTGTACCTTCATTAATAACTCTTAAACTGACCATATATTAAGGGTAAGACAGGAAACGAAACCTTCCAGGACCTGTGAGTTCAGGCCGGGTTCGGACATATATTTTGATAAGGTAAATGTAAATAGCTGTTTCCCCGATATTCCTGCTAAGCTAACAAGCTGAGAGTTAAAACTTGATATATTTACCAACCAGATATAAGAGTGGTATAAATCTCCTCATCTCAATCAGAAACTTAGTGATCATGCCCAATTCCATAGGCAGATCCAGGGAGGGGGTCAGGAGGGCACTGGCCCCATCTGAATTGTGATTGTCTCCTGTGATGGCAGATTTTATATTTAGTTATGTTTAATGAAAGAAATGACAAGTATATAATTATCATTTGGTTTTCTGTCTTTAAAACTGCGAACATGTGGGGGTTAGCTTAGGAGACTCAGATGTGACTTCCTTTACTCCATTGTATTGTGTAACTTTCAAAGGGGTCCTGATTCAGATTGAAGGTGACCAAATCTAAGCCTGGTTACAACAAAGCAGAGAGCTGATTGGGTAAACCGTCTGCCTCTTTGTGAGGAGGGGTCTAACTTGTATAAATGCAATGTGATTTCATTGTTCAGGGCGCTTGCTTGAATCTTTCAGTGGTACAAGCAATTTGCCCTCAGCCGCAGCTGAGTAAGAATTAAACAACCAGAATTGATAATTGTTATGCTGTGAAATGTATTAAATATTCCATGACACTCCTGAGGTGTTTTGTTTTAAATAAACTATTCTCTGATTAGTAACAATATGAATAATAAACATGACAATTTGTCAATATATTAAATAATGTGTGGCTTAACAGTGAGTAGGGATTGTACATGTATGTTGGACATATAATTGTCCCCTCTGTGTGAAATGTGGCCCCTTTATGACCCCTGATAAATCCCAGCTCTGCCACTGCCCCATCCTCAGTATGCAACTGAAAAAGATGCTCGGTTTTCAGCTGCTTGACTTCATAGCGACGCTGTGAGAATGCTCTGCAACCCGAGCATGGACAAGTATAATATGCAAGATAATTAAAATGAAAATTACTCTCCTTTCAGCAACTGATTGTGCTTCAGTCTGGTTCCTTCCTCGCTAGCAGTCCATCCCGCAGCAACACGGCTAGATGTTTCATTTTAGATAAGAGACAATTATTGTACCACGTCACATATAGGCCCACTATCGCTATCAGCAGAAATCTCAAACTGCACCACAGAATGCAATCCAGATACCGTGTCCCTGTGCCCTTGGTATTTAATGACATTTCTTTCTGTACAGGAAGATAGAGGGAATCCATCAGAGCAGACCTTTGGAAGTATTTGACTGGTTTCTGTCTTTTTCAGTGAGTTTCAGCTGGTAAACTGGGCTGCAAACAAAAAATGTAAACAGAAAATCCTTGTCGTAATTACAACCACACTCTTTTCAGTGTATGAACTTAAACACATTTATTTTGTTGTTCAAAAATTAGACAAAACAAATATGAGCTGGAACAAAATGGGAGAGAAGGTTTGTGGGCGTTTTTATTTTCAGGGCACATTTCGTTTATCCTGCTAATCTTCGCCTCTAAACACAGTCAATTTAAGTCCAGCTCTCACACCATTATTATTATTCAGAGTGGCCAAATGTCGAATTTTTTTTTTTAGTACAGGATACCTCCTGAGTGACAGCTCAACAAATGAGAAATCATTTACTGAGAACAGAGCGGCCTCCTGTTTGAGGCGAGTGGGCCTCTGTGTGTGTGCGTGTGTGTACATGTGTTCAAATGGCTTTTAAAGCAGATTTCAATATTAGGTCTGAGGCAGCCAAACCATAACAGCAGGTCTGTTAGCCTCAAAGCCGGTTTACACCATTTTTCAACATCAAGCTCTTTACTTACATTCGATTCCCTTTTGTACCTGGGTTTTAGTGTGACACTGCCCTCTAGTGGTAGGAAAATGTTTAATGATGCCAGTTTAGGCTCCATATTATTTCAAACTTTCCCTGCATTGCAGTTTTTTTTTTGATTAAGTGAAGAAAGCATGCATTCCCAAAACTGACAAAGCTTCATGATTAACCCTGCAGACAAAAACGTCTTTGTTTGTTCCAGATAAGTGAATTTAAACTGAAATCAGGATCAAGACAAGCAACATAATGACATAATTTGTAGTAGAACCTTCACGTTAGATACGACAACTTTGTGTCACTGTAATACTTTAAAGAAAACTTACAAATCTTTACCACTTGTCTCCTTGAGGGAGGACACAGGGGAAAGGAAACATAGGAAAGTTCAAATTGTCAGATTTTTATAGCTACATGCACACTCTTAGCGACCCAAAGAAACTTACAATAACAATGAATCTTAACTCTATTGTGAAAGAGTGAGAAAAACACTGATAGAATAATAATACCCCTGTTTTCACATATAATTTCCTGAGAAAAAAAAAACAGACATCATATATTTGAGCGAAAATCATTATCCTCTCAAGCAGCGAGCCAGTAATCCACACTGACAACAGACCTGAAAACATGCAAGTAATAAGAGACACCAAAGCACACTCAGAACAAGCAAAACAAAATGAATCTTGCAAGATATTTATTACTATTTAGATTTACAAGTTAGTCTCACATCTCGTTATTTATTTTAAAAAAGGCCAACGACTGTCTGGTGTTACAGATATCAATACACGATGAATGCAAACAACTGCATTAGTTGCACACTTCAGAAACATCTTAAGATGTGTTGCCTGCTAAATGGAGACCTGCTTCAGTAAGCAACGTCTTTCTTTACAACTGTGTCACGTCCAGGTCCCTAAAAAGAACAACAAAAATGCTCTGGTCTAAATTGCAATAAGACAACAAGGTTGATCGCTCTGCCTTTTGCAATTTCAGCATTAATAATAATTGGGTAGCCGTATTTTTTACAATGATGATTAAAGAAATGATAGAAGTAGAGAGGTTAACAACTGCCAATTTATATATATGTGCATATATGTATATACTATATACACAAAACATAACATAAAAAACACACTTAATTAAGGAAAATGGCAAAAAAAAAGTCAATATCACCCCTCGAAAGAGATTTGATTTAAGACAGAACTCAATCATCGGAGACAGAGGTTGAAGGGGAACAGGGAGGTAGATAGATAAACAGGGGAAAGACAGAAGAGAAGTAGTGAGGGATCTTGAGAAATCCCTCTAGCTTATGATTCTTTTTAAAAAATGTTCCTTTATTAAAAAGGGAACCAGATAATCTCATCTGTAATCTCAGTTTAAGTGCGGGAGTGGCGAGTGGCTCTGCTCTCTCCTGCCTCTCTGGGTTTAGCTACATGTTGTCCTTTAAACGATGTTCAGGGCTCGCTCACTAAGTTCATTGTTTTGTTTGTACTTGCTAATTGCCGCTGCCGCCGCCGCCACCACAGCACTGGCTGGTGCGGCTCTGAGGGGCAGCTTCCTGTAGATCCACTCCCGTCCGGGTTCGTCCGCCTTGTCCAGCTCCACCCTGAGCTTCATTCTTCGGTAGCTTCTTAGCTGCAGGGAAAAGACATAGGTTTGCAATTTTAATTTGCTCCAGAAATAAGAAGGTTGAGAATTAAATATGTGTTTGCCGCTTCAGAATGATGCACCTACCAATGGCCATAAAAATTTCGTTGACGTTCATGGCAGTCTTGGCCGAGGTCTCCATGAAGAGTAGACTGTTGTCATCAGCGTACACTTGTGCCTCCTGGGAACAATATTTAGAAAGTGCAGTTTCAAATTATTTTATGCTCTAATAAATTGTCATTGAAAACCCTGAAATAATTTAGCTGTTAAATTGATTCTAATTCATGTATCTTCACACCTGCAAGTCCACAGCTCTCTTAGTTGCGATGTCCGCCTTGTTGCCCGCCAGAGCGATCACGATGTTGGGACTGGCTTGTCTCTGCAGCTCCTTCACCCAGTTTTTCGCTCGTACGAAAGTGTCCTGATCAAACAAGACACTGAATCAATCACTACTTTCACTCTGCAGTGTTTCCCCTTGGTTGACTACTCTTGGAAATGTATTTGTTTTGTTTACAATTACATTAAATTTGAAGAGAGTCTTGTACCGTTAATAAAGAAAAACACAAACTTCTCGGGGGTATTCTAAAATTGGCTCACACCTCTGACCATCAACATTTGCCTTAATCATTTTAAATGAATCTCTGCCTTTTACTGCAGAGACAACAAACATTTTAAACAAACACAAAGACAGGAAAAAAGAAAAAATTGTTGTTATGAAAGCAGCATTTGCGTAATAACCCCCAAAAACATTCTATTATCTCTGTCAATGCTATGCCTGAAACCTACTGTGTTGGTAATGTCGTAGACCACGATGGCTGCCTGTGCTCCTCTGTAGTACATTGGAGCCAGGCTGTGATAGCGCTCTTGACCCGCCGTGTCCCAGATCTCAAACTTCACTGTGGTGTCGTCCAGACAGACCGTCTGGGTGAGGAAGGCAGCTGAGGAGAGCAAAACAAAGAAGATAAGAAGAATGATAAGATATTAGAACCATGACCTCAACACAGCACTTACACACACACAAACTCTGTGCTACTCACTACAGCACAAACATGTCTGTGTCAGTTAGACCCGATAAATTAGGTCCATTAAGTGAAAAATGACACTTGTTTAAAAAACGGACATTTATTCTTAACGTTATGAGCGATCTCCTACCTCCAATGGTACTCTCCTGGAATTCATGGAACTGGCCTTTGACGAAGCGCAGCACTAAACTGGACTTGCCCACCGCCGACTCCCCCAGCAGCACCAGTTTGAACTGGCAGATTTTGTTTGCTGCTGTGGCGCCATTAGGCCTAGATGCTCCTCCACCACGCCCAGCCATTGACAGAGACGGAGGCTGTGAAGGATGGAGACGGCCTGTGATAACGGGCGGAGACTATCGACTCTCTCCACGGGGACCAACCCTGAACACACAGGCACTGATGGTGAGCGAAGTCAAGGATCAGTCTTCTGGTGGGAAGAACTGGACGGAGATGAAGCAACCCAGTTTACCTGGATGAACAAAAATAAGGAAAATGTAACATAGTTTGTGAAATGTGGTCAATACAATTATGCACGCCCCTATTAATTCAAATTATAGACTCTTTCTTCTGTAGTTTTCATTTCATTTCAATGATGACAATACAGGTGTCAGAAGATTAAATATGTTAATAACAATAATAATAACCAACAGAGCTGGACTGACAAATATCCCATATTAATTTGTTTTGCGTGTGCATTAACCTATTTCACCTGCGTCTATTGACAATCGTTTTCCTTTTGTCAATTGACATGTCCAGTATTTACTGGTTGAATCCGTAAATCATTTAGCAGGTGATAGTTTTAAAATAGTGACAAATATTTAACATTTTCCAGATTTCAATGTTTCTCTTGTCTGACAAAAACATTCTCAGATCTTAGGTTTTTAACTATACGGCACCGATAATCAGAAAATTGGCTTTTCTTCTTATTGAAGCGTCTGAATGGATCCATTGATTAACAAAACAGAAGGTGATTCGTTTACTTTAAAATCTCCTTATACTTGTATCTCTAGAGCACAAATGTGACATGTAGCGGCATTTATTCAGACTCTACATGAACCACACGAACTTGACAGATGTGTTTGTGAGGGATCAGCATGTTTACAAGTTTTTAACACTGTCACACTTTGAGTCAACATCGCACTTTACGAGACAAACTATAGATTATTTGTAATTTTGCCTTGAAATACAAACAACTGGATCCAAACAGTGATTAGAACCCGCGGCTTGAACCGTGGAACCAGACGAAAAACCAAAACAAACCCTGAAGTTAGCTCCGAGGCTATAGCTAACAGTCATGCTAATGTCGGATTACAAGGGAAACCCGTGAAAAATTGGTCAAATGAAGATCTGGAGTTCTCACCAGCAACGAAAAATGACCTCCACTCCGGGACTGGTGTCAGTGTTGTTCCTCTTTCACTGTCTTTTGTCCTTTTTCTGCCTAAACGCTTACGGGCTGAGTAAAAAATAATGTGCTTCCGCCTTGTATAACGAAAACCCTTCCTGGTTTCGTCTGTCATGTGACGCGGGGTAACAGCCAATCAAGTGAGCCAGGAGCATGACGCGAGAGAGAGGGAGAGAGACAGAGGGAGATGTAGAGAGAGAGAGACAGAGAGAGAGGGGGGGAGAGGGGGCCAGATGGAGAGAGAGAGAGACAGACAGACAGACAATAAATACTCCAAATCAGTGTCCCGTCAAAAAAAATAAGAGGGATAGTTCTTCTCTTCAACCACACGATGGCGCTATAGTATAACCGTGATGTGCTGATGGGACTTTGGGTTGGAATTGGAACTGTGCCCAGTCTGCTGTGTTTATTATTCTTTTCTAAATTAAAGTTTCATCTCTTAAAATATCCCAATCACTCTAACATAAGCCCTTTATTTTTTCGCCTCAAAAAAAGCTATGTTGAATTATTTCTTCGTCACAATAGCCCAATGTAGGCAACAAACACCAAACCCATAATAAACACAAGGGAAATATGAAAAGTGAAAAATGACAAAAGCAGCAACTGAAAGATCTCTGTTAGGACAATGCAGCAAACACTACATTACAGTGGATTGTTTATTCACTGGAAGATGTGTTGCACAATGTTTATTGTTTAATTGCACAGATCAGAGCTGCAGCAGCGCCCGGTTCCTATCCCTGAATTAATCAACAATTGACAATCAGCTGCTCCACTGCATCTCTGGAAGTATCCGGTAGCTGTGACAACACGGAAAAAGTCAGAATGCATCACCAGACTTTCTTTCTTTAAAGTTGTATTATTGCAGTACTGAAGGAAAGGCTCATACTTACCAGGGGGGTTAAACCTGAAGCTGATACAGACTTGGTCTGAACCAGAGCAAGTCTGAATTTGGCGTGAACAATGTCTCGTAATGCACTTGTTACACCTCAAGGCTTCACCTGCAAAAGGAAAAACCAAATGTGTGCAGATGGACAAAGCATTTTCATTGCCTCTCAATTCTCAGAGCAAAAACAAGCTAAGATAAGATTAGATAAGATAAAGTAAGATGAGATGATATAAGATAAGATATAAGATATAAGATATAAGATATAAGATATAAGATATAAGATAAAATAAGATAAGATAAGATAAGTTAAGATAAGTTAAGATAAGATAAGGTAAGGTAAGATAAGATCAAAAAAAGATATGATAAAATAAGATAAGATAAGATAAGATAAGATAAGATAAGATAACATAACATAACAAAACATAACATAACATAACATAACATAACATTACATAACATAACATAACATAACATAACATAACATAACATAATATAAAATAACATAAGATGGAATGAGATGAGATGAAGGGGAAATTTGCTGTGTTAAAGAGGATGAAAAAAATAGACCTAAGTAGACTTGCAATAGAAATGGAAAGAAAGAAATAGTGTAACAGAAAATGTACAGTGTCAAAATTAAAAAAAAAAATTGAATTTCAAAGGCAGAAATAAATATTGTACGTTTTAATGATTTTAAGAGTTTACTCACTGTGGCCGACCACCAACAACACCAAAAGAGTGAGGATCACAGACTTCATGTTTTCACTATGTATTAAAAAAGTGTTAGAGACTCAAACTCATCAAGTTCTCTCGTAACCCACATATTCATAAATAGAAACATGTCCTACCTGGTGAGTTGTCTCCTAAGTTTAGATTCCTCAGATGTGTGCTCTCTGTTGGCAGGATCCCTTTTTATTGTCTGGTTTTGTTGCACAATTCATGGACATCCCATATTTTTTCCGAGTCTGGAAAGCCCAGTATTACATAACTGGCTGATGTGATAACAACAAAATACTTTTAGATCCCATATTGATCCAAAATAAAAACAGATAAAGCCCTGCTGGTGATTCCCAGGGGACAGTTTGAGACGGAGCACCCTGTCCTCAGCTGCACTTTAACACTTCCAACCAGGGAAATTTGCAACACTACCATTTTGAGGGACAGCGTTCTGGGATGAAACCAACGGGCTGTGGTTTATTTCATTTGACCTCATTGTTATCAACAACATATAAAAAAAAAACACCTTCAAACATCAGAAAAGTTTCATGTTGACGTTTTAAGATTTCCAGAGTCCAGAAAATTTAACAGAGCAACAGAAAATTGCTCATGATGTCATTTTGCCAATCATGAACTCAGATGTTTTCCATGTAAACAAACCCAAATTCCTCCTTCCTTCCCGGTATGGGAGCGGGACCTGAAGCAATGCCATGCACTGGAATCATACTTAATCATATGTTACTTTATATGATTCATTACGTCATATCAATATTTCACTTTGAGTTCAGAAACGCTGACACTAATGGGCCATTCAGGTTGTGATGAATGTGGGTCGACCTCAGGAGGATCATAAATAAAATCCTCATTCAGAACGACCTGATTAGATCTGTGTATTGTGACCATCTGCACCTCTGTGCAACACCCTTTTTAGTTATTTCCTCTTTTATTTTGTAACAACTTTCTCTAAATACAAGTAGACAAAGACTTGTTGTTGTCCGTGTTTCCTTGTTTGATTGTTTTCAGGATCACGCAAAACCTACAAAACTAGTTTCCAAGACATTTGGTGAAGGAGTGGGGCATGACCATGACACAAGGAAGATCCAGTTACATTCTGGTTTGGATCTGTATCAGGGGGAGGATCCTGGAAATGTTTTCACCTACTTTCAAATTGCGAGCAAATTTCTAAATTTTTCCTTGATATCTCACAGAATAATCAATGGCTCTTGAGGAAGAAAAAAAAGAGTGCCCGTGTCTTCTGCAGAACTTGGATTTTAGTATTTACATTTAAAAAAAAAAGCTATGTTGCATTATTTCTTTGTCACAAGAGCCCGATGCAGACTACAAACACCAAACCCATAATAAATACAAGGGAATTAGACAAATTTAAAGGGAAAAAAGGCAAAAGCAGCAACTGAAAGATCTCTGTTAGGACAATGCAGCAAACACTACATTACAGTGGATTGTTCATTCACTGGAAGATGTGTTGCACAATGTTTATTGTTTAATTGCACAGGTCAGAGCTGCAGCAGCGCCCGGTTCCTATCCCTGAATTAATCAACAATTGACAATCAGCTGCTCCACTGCATCTCTGGAAGTATCCGGTAGCTGTGACAACACGGAAAAAGTCAGAATGCATCACCAGACTTTCTTTCTTTAAAGTTGTATTATTGCAGTACTGAAGGAAAGGCTCATACTTACCAGGGGGGTTAAACCTGAAGCTGATACAGACTTGGCCTGAACCAGAGCAGGTCTGAATTCTGCCTGAACACAGACTACTTACGTTACAGTTACACTTCAAGGCTTCACCTGCAAATGAAAAAAACAGATGTGTGCAGATGGACACAGCATTTTCATTGCCTGCTAATTCTCAGAACAAAAACAAGCTAAGCTAAGATAAGATAAGGTAGAATGAGATGATACAAGATAAAATGAGATAAGATAAGAAAGAAATATGAAAATAGAAATGGAAAGAAAAAAAAGTGTAACAGAGAATATGCAGTGTCAAAATTAAATTGATTGCATATAAGCCTTTGAATTTCGAAGGCAGAAATTAATATTGTACGTTTGAATGATTTTAAGAGTTTACTCACTGTGGCCGACCACCAACACCACCAAAAGAGCGAGGATCACAGACTTCATGTTTTCACTTTGTATTAAAAAAGTGTTAGAGCCTCAAACTCATCAAGTTCTCTCATAACCCACATATTCATTAATGGAAACATGTCCTACCTGGTGAGTTGTCTCCTAAGTTTAGATTCCTCAGATGTGTGCTCTCTGTTGGCAGGATCCCTTTTTATCGTCTGGTTTCGTTGCACAATTCATCGGAAAAATCCCATATTTTGTACGACTCTGGAAAGCCAAATATTACACAACTGGCTGATATGTGATAACAACAAAATACTTTTAAATTCCATGATGATCAAAAATAAAAACAGGTGGAGCACTGCTGGTGATTCCCAGGGGACAGTTTGAGACGGAGCAACGTGTCCTCAGCTGCACTTTAACACTTTCAACCAGGGAAATTTGCAACACTATCATTTTGAGGGACATCGTTCTGGGATGAAACCAACGGGCTGTGGTTTATTTCATTTGACCTCATTGTTATCAACAACATATAAAAGAAAAAACACCTTCAAACATCAGAAAAGTTTCATGTTGACGTTTTAAGATTTCCAGAGTCCAGAAAATTTAACAGAGCAATAGAAAATTGCTAATGATGTCATTTTGCCAAGCATGAACTCAGATGTTTTCCATGTAAACAAACCCAAATTCCTCCTTCCTTCCCGGTATGGGAGCAGGACCTGAAGCAATGCCATGCACTGGAATCATACTTAATCATATGTTACTTTATATGATTCATTACGTCTTATCAATATTTCACTTTGAGTTCAGAAACACTGACACTAATGGGCCATTCAGGTTGTTATGAATGTGGGTCGACCTCAGGAGGATCATAAATAAAATCCTCATTCAGAACGACCTGATTAGATCTGTGTATTGTCACCATCTGTAACTCTGTGCATCACCCTTTTTAGTTATTTCCTCTTTTATTTTGTAACAACTTTCCCTAATTACAAGTAGACAAAGACTTGTTGTTGTCCGTGTTTCCTTGTTTGATTGTTTTCAGGATCACGCAAAACCTACAAAACTAGTTTCCAAGACATTTGGTGAAGGGGTGGGGCCTGACCATGACACAAGGAAGATCCAGTTACATTCTGGTTTGGATCTGTATCAGGGGGAGGATCCTGGAAATGTTTTCACCTACTTTCAAATTTTCCACATTTTCCTTGGTATCAGAATAATTGATGGAGCTTGATGAAACAAATCAGACACAAGATGGCGCTATACTATAACCTTGACGCTGATGGGACTTTGGTGTGCATTTGAACCGTGTCCATGTCTTCTGTGTTAATTATTCTTTTCAAAATAAAAGTTTCATCTCTTAAAATATCCCAATCACTGTAACATAAGCCCTTTATTTTTTCTCCTCAAAAAAAGCTATGTTGCATAACTTCTTTGTCACAAGAACACAATGCAGGCAACAAACGCCAAACCCATAATAAACACAAGAGAAATATGAAAAGTGAAAAAAGACAAAAGTAGCAACTGAATGATCTTTATTAGGACAATGCAGCAAACAATACATTACAATGGATTGTTTATTCACTGGAAGATGTGTTGCACAATGTTCATTCTTTAGTTGCACAGGTCAGAGCTGCAGCAGCGCCCGGTTCCTACCCCTGCACTTATCAACCTTTGACAATCAGTTGCTCGATAGCAACTCTGGAAGTATCCGGTAACTGTGACAACACGGAAAAAATCTGAATGGATCACCAGACATCTTCCTTTCTTTATAGTAGTATTATTGCAGTACTGATGGAAAGACTCATACTTACCAGGGGGGTTATACCTGAAGCTGATACAGACTTGGCCTGAACCAGAGCAGGTCTGAATTCTGCTTGAACACTGAGTCTTACCTCCACAGTAACACCTCAAGGCGTCACCTGCAAAAGGAAAACCAAATGTTTTTATAGATGGACACAGCATTTTCATTGCCTCTAAATTCTCAGAACAAAATCAAGCTAAGGTAAGATAAGATAAGATATTTAAGAGTTTACTCACTGTGGCCGACCACCAACACCACCAAAAGAGCGAGGATCACAGACTTCATGTTTTCACTATGTATTAAAAAAGTGTTAGAGCCTCAAACTCATCAAGTTCTCTCATAACCCACATATTCATTAATGGAAACATGTCCTACCTGGTGAGTTTTCTCCTAAGTTTAGATTCCTCAGATGTGTGCTCTCTGTTGGCAGGATCCCTTTTTATTGTCTGGTTTCGTTGCACAATTCATGGGAAAAATCCCATATTTTGTACGACTCTGGAAAGCTAAGTATTACACAACTGGCTAATATGTGATAACAATGATCAAAAATAAAAACAGGTGGAGCACTGCTGGTGATTCCCAGGGGACAGTTTGAGACGGAGCACCCTGTCCTCAGCTGCACTTTAACACTTTCAACCAGGGAAATTTGCAACACTATCATTTTGAGGGACATCGTTCTGGGATGAAACCAACGGGCTGTGGTTTATTTAATTTGACCTCATTGTTATCAACAACATATCAAAAAAAACACCTTCAAACATCAGAAAAGTTTCATAGTTGACCTTTTTAAGATTTCCAGAATCCAGAAAATTTAACAGAGCAATAGAAAATTGAAACATGAAAAGAATAACTTCAAAAACCTCCAAGTTCAGCCTGAGATACTTAAAAACAGGAATTTGGGAATTTTAACCAAAGGAAACTTCAGTCGCTGTTTGAAGCAAAAACATTGTTTTGACCCTAACCAATAAAAAGTCTGTATTTAGATTTGTTTAGACGTTATTGTCTAAAATAAATTAAAGCTATTTCATGATACAAGTAAAACTCAAAATCCTCTACCCATTCTTTTTTTATCCGACTTTGCAATCTGGCAGATATATGTATCATAAATAGCTCATGATGTAATTTTGCCAGGCATGAACTCAAATGTTTTCCATGTAAACAAACCCAAATTCCTCCTTCCTTCCGGGTGTGGGAGCGGGACCTGAAGCAATGCCATGCACTGGAATCCTACTTAATCATATGTTACTTTATGTGACTCATTACTTCCTCTCCATATTTCACTTTGAGTTCAGAAGCGCTGACACTATTGGACCATTCAGGTTGTTATGAATGTGGGTCGACCTCAGGAGGATCATAAATAAAATCCTCATTCAGAACGACCTGATTAGATCTGTGTATTGTGACCATCTGCAACTCTGTGCAACACCCTTTTTAGTTATTTCCTCTTTTATTTTGTAACAACTTTCCCTTAATACAAGTAGACAAAGACTTGTTGTTGTCCGTGTTTCCTTGTTTGATTGTTTTCAGGATTACGCAAAACCTACGAAACTAGTTTCCAAGACATTTGGTGAAGGGGTGGGGCCTGACCATGACACAAGGAAGATCCAGTTACATTCTGGTTTGGATCTGTGTCAGGGGCAGGATCCTGGAAATGTTTTCACCTATTTTCAAATTTTCCACATTTTCCTTGATATCAGAATAATTAATGGAGCTTGATCAAAAAAATCTGACACAAGATGGCGCTCTAATATAACCGTGATGTGTTGATGGGACTTTGGTGTGGATTTGAACTGTGTCCATGTCTTCTGTGATTATTATTCTTTTCAAAATAAAAGTTTCATCTCTTAAAATATCCCAATCACTGTAACATAAGCCCTTTATTTTTTCTCCTCAAAAAAAGCTATGTTGCATAACTTCTTTGTCACAAGAACACAATGCAGGCAACAAACGCCAAACCCATAATAAACACAAGAGAAATATGAAAAGTGAAAAAAGACAAGAGTAGCAACTGAATGATCTTTATTAGGACAATGCAGCAAACAATACATTACAATGGATTGTTTATTCACTGGAAGATGTGTTGCACAATGTTCATTCTTTAGTTGCACAGGTCAGAGCTGCAGCAGCGCCCGGTTCCTATCCCTGCACTAATCAACCTTTGACAATCAGTTGCTCGATAGCAACTCTGGAAGTATCCGGTAGCTGTGACAACACAGAAAAAATCTGAATGGATCACCAGACATCTTCCTTTCTTTATAGTAGTATTATTGCAGTACTGATGGAAAGGCTCATACTTACCAGGGGGGTTAAACCTGAAGCTGATACAGACTTGGCCTGAACCAGAGCAGGTCTGAATTCTGCTTGAACACTGAGTCTTACCTCCACAGTTACACCTCAAGGCGTCACCTGCAAAAGGAAAACCAAATGTTTGCAGATGGACACAGCATTTTCATTGCCTCTAAATTCTCAGAACAAAATCAAGCTAAGGTAAGATAAGATAAGATATTTAAGAGTTTACTCACTGTGGCCGACCACCAACACCACCAAAAGTGCAAGGATCACAGACTTCATGTTTTCACTATGTATTAAAAAAGTGTTAGAGCCTCAAATTCATCAAGTTCTCTCATAACCCACATATTCATAAATGGAAACATGTCCTACCTGGTGAGTTGTCTCCTGAGTTTAGATTCCTCAGAAGTGTGATCCCTTTTTATTGTCTGGTTTTGTTGCACAATTCATGTAGATCCAATATTATGCCACTCTGGAAAGCCCAGCATTACACAACTGGCTGACATGTGATAAAAACAAAGTACTTTAAGTCTCATAATGATCAAAAATAAAAACAGATGGAGCCCTGCTGGTGATTCCCATGGGACAGTTTGAGACGGAGCACTGTGTCCTCAGCTCGGTTTAAAACTTCAAGCCAGGGAAATTTGCAACACTACCATTTTTAAGAACATCGTTCTGGGATGAAACCAAAGTTATGGTTTATTTCATATGACCTCATTTTTATCAACAACAAGTAACAATCTGTAAAGTTTTATTGTTGATCTTGGAAGATTTCCGGAGTCCAGAAAATAAAACAGAGTAGTAGAAAATCGAAATATAAAAAGACAGCTGCTTGCCAACTCTGCTGCTTTTAATTGTACCTTGTACCAATTGCAGATCCGGAGTCATAGGAGTTCATGTCTGTAAACAGCTCCTGTACTCGCTGGCTCCAGCGGAGACACTGTTTGGCAGGTCTCCATGGGGGTGGAACAGCTTCTAAAGGCCTCAACAGTTACATCACAAGGCTTCACCTGCATCAAGAAAAATATCATGTTTACCAGCTTGAAAAAAGTTAACTATGACGCAAACAGTAAATAAGAGTAAAACAAAATGATACAGTTGAACTCACTCTGGCTGACAACTAATACAAACAAACGAGCAAGAAGGTCATCAGGGCTTTTCCTCACGCACGAACACTGCTGATATCCAGGAAAGGAACTGAACAGTACGATTGATCATTAAACTAATAGATACTGACACAATCACCACAAATATTTATATTCACTGTGACTTTTTCCAGAACGTGCAGGTTTAACAAATAACATCACTTCTCCGACCAAACTCCATTTTAAGGTCAAAGCATGACAGTTTCTCTTATTTCACAAAATCAATACAACTGGCTGGACAAACAGAGGATGAAGACAAACAGATCGTTTTTAAACTGAGTCAGTGGGCATGAAATGAACCAATGAATAGATATGATAAATAATAATACTACATATATTTGACAGCCTTACTTAAAAGTTACTTTTATATTTTGGGATTTTAGAAACTGGATGATTTAACATGCTTTAAAATACTAATGTTAGAGAATAACCCAGTAGTTTCCAACCTTTTCTTCTGACACTTCACAAGAATCACAGTGTGGGACACATATAATTGAATATAATTCTGAAAATTCATGCAAAACCTTCTAGTTTATATTCGGTGATCAAATAAATATATTGTTCCCATCAACTAGCACAAGGAGTAAGGGTCACACATTACTCATTCATCAAATCAAACCTCCGGCCTCATGAACTTTTACTTTGAAGGTGAGCTGTCTCTCTGTCCCCCTCTGGATGTTCTCGTTCAAGTTTAGCTTCTCAGGTTGACTTCCACTTCATGCACAGACCAGGTGAGGCCTCACTACTGCACGAATCTACAACAGCAACAAATCCCATGATCTTTGTTGCTTAATTGCCAGACTTTTTTGTTTGTCTGGTCGTGATAATCCTTACAATTTCAATAGGGCCTCACTGTCTGTCAGTGCCTGTCAGTGCTTGGGACCTAAAAAATGCTTTGTTGTCCAAAGGTTTCAACCTGATGTTCTTTTTAAAGCTGAATCTCCGCAGGACCCATACAACAAACAGCTTTTCAGAATGAAATGCATCAATTGTGCCACCGCAGTAAAAAACAGAGTCAGATATTGTCTGCACACTTTATTTCAGGGAGGAATCATTCAGAATATCAGAATCAACCAATCAATCAGAATAGTATTCTTGAATATTCTAAATACTATATGAATATCGTTTTATCCTGAGTCAAATTAATAAGTATTCAATAATTAATGGGACCCACTTTTCAGCTTAATGTTTGTATTTATTTAAGTTTACATTTATCAGCAGCTATATTTACTGAATCATAGAACCTTTTCCACCTTTCTTTTTTGTGAAAGTCCATTAAACCTGGAGGAACAAGAACGACTATTATCTCCTGAAGGACAGAATTTAAAAATAATAATTTTATATCCAAATATTCAAAGTCAAAGTACCAATCAAATAAAAAATGCTAAACTCAGAAAAACATTCAATTCAACCAGAAGGAGAAACACTCTCAGCAGTGTGATGCGCAAACGGAATTCCCTGTATGCAAGGTGAAGTGTTTGACATGAAAACATCCCCTTGCTCTGACCTGTCTTTAATTACAGTCTCTGTGTGCACAAGGGAAAGGTTCTCATGTGAAATGTTTGCCCACTGATTTGGGAACCTTTTCCTTAGGAAAAAGAATAAACAACTTTACCATGCAAGTAGGTAACAGGTTTTATCAACTGCAAATTGCACCAAGGATGTCGGAAATAATAAAGAGATATATACCAGAACCACTTCTGTGGAACTTTTCTTTAAAGACACACTTTAGTAAAGCCAAGATAATGCACAAACGACATGCTTTTGCATAGAAATGGTGTAAATTGCGTGGAGTTTGACAAATACGAGAGCCCAAGAATTAAAAGGGGGAAATACAGCACACATTGACAACCTCCAGCAGAGTCTCTTTAAACACTGTAAGAATTTGCATTTCAGTTACTGTTTCTTTTCTTCCCAGCTGTGGCGAAATCAGGGAGTCTGACCCTGAAACAGTCTAATCTGTGAGGTCCAGACACCACGACTGTTCTGAGCTCTGGGTGTGCACGCCG
Source organism: Platichthys flesus (assembly GCF_949316205.1). Lineage (NCBI taxonomy): Eukaryota > Metazoa > Chordata > Actinopteri > Pleuronectiformes > Pleuronectidae > Platichthys > Platichthys flesus. The sequence goes on along the minus strand of NC_084964.1, from coordinate 15,002,047 downwards.
ATGCTGGATCTTCGTGATGACACACTTTCACTGTCCCTGCTCTCCATAGAGCCCCCGTTCCCCAGTAGGCACTCCAGACTGTTATGTTCTGTGGCGGTTGGGTTGCGCAGTGGTAGATGGGGCTCAAGAGCGTCTGATTGGGACGACCCTGAATCCAGGGAGGATCTGGGAGGGTGGCTGGGCAATGTGGGCGGAGAGGCAGAGACAGGGTGGACGGAGGGGTAAGAGTCCTTGATTACGAAGATGGAGGTGTCCTGGATCAGATTTTGAGATGTTGGGGAGGACATCAGAGCACATATGTCCTCACGCGAGGTTTTGGGTAAACTTAGATGGGACTCTGAGTGCAGGCAGAGGTGAGGGTATGAGCTCGGTGACGAGTCCAGCAGGCTGTGTGTGGACGTACCTGTGGGGGCGCTGGACAGATTATACAAGTGTCCATCACCATCACTGGGAGGCTGCAGGCACAAAGTGGGCTGGGACTGGCTGATGGTCGCTGGGTGAGAACTGAGAGGTCTGTTGGAAGAGGCGTCCCCCCCAGCAAGGCCCTGGCCTCCACCCCGGAAGCCTGGGCTGACGCTGACAAGTGACGGGCTGGTCCACACAGGTGTGATCGTGCTCTCAGAGCCGCGACACAAGCCCAAGTTGGGCGCAGAGTTCAGAGAGAGGGGCGGAGAGGAGTGAGCAGCTGGACTGGGCGATTGAGGTCGATGGTGGATCTCTGTCTGGGTTTCCGCAGCTCCACTGTTGCTCCAGTGGCCATCAGGGGGGACACTTTGGTGGCTGTGGACTTCGTAACTCCCAGGGTCGTTGTGGACGTGGCAGGCCGATGGAAGGTTGAACGATATGCCAGTGCTGGGGTCTGTTTGGGGGACGGGCACCATCTGGACACTGTACGGGTATGTGGCTTTGTAGTGATGCACGGAGATGTAAGTCTGGAGGAGGTGCATCATGTGGTGGAGGCCCTTGGTGAGCTCAGATACTTCCTGGTTTAAGGTGCCCATCTGTGCAGAGAGAACACAAGGCTTAGTCGTGCAGGCCTTTCTTATTTTTACCATCACACAGAGAAAATATGGTCAAGTTTGCAAAAACAGCTTCAAAATACACAAAGCGACCCAATTACTCTGCCTTATGTCCAGATAGAATTTTCCAGCGACCTCCAAAAAGAGAACCAAATAATTTATCGTCCCCTCTACGACATATTCTATGCAATAGTGAAATCCAGAGGGACGCCGACTGCAGGTCAATGACGCAAATATGGAAGAAAGGAGAGAAGAAAACCGGGAAGAAGTCGGTGAACCCTAGAGGGAAAAGGGGCCTGAGAGAAGCTGGGCTGTCATCATTAGAATTTCTTTTCTCCAGTCTGTGGAGTCAGCACTCCTGGCAAGCCCCTGCACTGCAGAAGTGCCCCACTGATTAATTAATATGGACTTCAGAGAAGCACCTAACTGGGCCCATCTGGATGCTCTACTTCCACCTGCTTTGGCTCTATTTATGTTCAGATTAAAAGTGCAGGGTCAGATTGAGACACAAGGCAGGAGCTTGATCTCGCTGTGATTCAGATTCAGATTCTTTCAATCTCCATAACCATTTTTATGGAGGTGCATAAAAAGGAAATAGCATTTTGCAAGTAAAACATATTACATCAAGAGACAGAACAGTGCAACAACAAACTTTCATCTGTCATTGAATCATTTTCTCAATATTGTATTTAATAGAATTAGCACACAGATTTTACTCTCACATTTCAAGTTCATTAATGCTTTGTGTTTCATATGTGTCATATTGCAAGAGAGAAGTCAGAAGAGATTGATGCAGAGCTGGACACAAAGTTTATACAGAGGCGGTTTAAATCAAATCTTTGGTCTGAACATTTTTGAATTCATTGAAGAGGCTGCACTTTACCTTCTGGTTGAGTTGACTGATACTCTGCCTGACCTCCTCGGTCTCCAGCAACAAGGTGGAGTTCGCCTGCGTGGAGTCTGTTAAAAAAAGAAAAGCAGCTGAAATCCAGAAGAACCTAACTTCCATCGATGTGTAATGTGTATTCATAAATTCCAAAAATAGAACTTTCTCTAACATTGCAACATTTTGTTGATTTTTCTGAGTCATTTATGTTTACATGACTGATACAAATAAAAATCTAGGTCTAGTGGATTGAAATGTTGTTCTATAAGAGAATTGTTGGTGCAGCTCTGAACCTTCCAGGTGCCCTTGACTTTGTGAAGGATCCACAAGAATGAAGCTTGCTCCTATCAGAAACAAAAAGCAGGCAATCCTCCGAGAGGCGCTGTAGAGCCACGTCATGGAGTTAAAAATGCAGGAGGTGCATCCTACACTACAATTTCTTTGGTATACAGTTGCACTGGTTTGCATCTGCAGCCAAGGCACTTTATTACATTGAGGTGAATGACTCTGAGTGAGTAGAACCTGATATTCTCATTAGATTGACAGTGGATGATCAGTGAAAGCGCAGGTCAGACAATCAGCACCCGGCTTTGACCTCAGTTGTCCTTTAACATGTTCTCTGACTCTCTGGACCCCGGGCTGTCATTTCACTCCTCTGCACTCTCACGTTTCCCCAGAGAGGCGGCGTGCAGCGTCCACAGTTTGAACTCCAGTTTGAACTCCAGCCATCTGGCACCTTGCTGACCCTCGCAGCTGGAGGCGGCTTGACTTACCTTGGCCGCTGGCCCCTCTGCTGGCTCTCGGCCCGCTGTGCTCCACGTTAAAATGGAACGTGTGCCCATTGTCTTCGATGCCGTCTACAACCCTGGTGGGAGGGGGTGAAAGGGGAGAGAGGCTAGCGTTAGTGTAACAGTAGAGCTTTTTCAATTATCACCGGAGCCGGCAGACGACCCAGGTATGCGCCACGAGAGCTCGCTGCTGGCAGAGGCCCACGTGGGCTCGAACACCCGAGCTCTCTGAACCGGCGCTTACCCATATCTAGGACTTACTGGATGACTGAGGGATACATTATGAATACAGATTTTGGGGCAGGAGGGTAAGGTGCTCTGGCAATGGAATGCACTGACATCTGATCAAATTTGCAATGCAAATACACAGGATTTACATTAAGTAGATGATGCAGGTTTCTCAAGCATGACTTTAGGTGTCCATTACTGCAACACCTTATATTCGGGTCATATGAATAACGTGCTCTGCAGAGTTCAGTCTACATACTGTGGCAGCAGAGGGAATTCATTCAAAGTAATCACTCTTATAAGAAAAATAGAAGCCCAGGAAGTCATAGATTTGATACGATGACAACTTCTGCTGCTTAAAACAATAAATACAAAATATATGGTTGAATGGAGGTGCTGCAGACTGGCCACAGAAACAAAAAGAAAACAGCGGCGTCCTGGGAAACAGTCCACAGTTGGGAAACATTATTTGAACAGATCTTTTGAAAGTTGAACCATTGAGCATCTGCAGCCAAAGCACTCATTATCCGAAATCACTGAACGGAACCTGGTATTCTACATATAACAATAGTGCTGATCATAAAAGCCCAGGTCAGATGATTTGTACTAGATTTTGACTGTTAAGAGTTTCCTTTTGTTTTCTGCTGTTGTTAGGAACCTGAAGTTACTTTATTTTTCCATACCTGGGACTAAGGTCTGGGGGTGCATAGCAGGTGACGGTGGGGATGAGCAGCTTCGTAGGCCTCTGCCCAGCTCCTGACTCGGCCTGGGCTGAGGTCGAGGCCGGGGGGCCGTGCTCTTGTTTGGTCGGCGGCACGGGGGACGAGCTCTGGCCGAGGAAGCCACGGCTGAGATTGGGGGAGCGGCAGCGGCGCAGGGCGTTGAACTGCCGCAGCTCGTCCCCTAGGAGGTTTCCCAGGGATGTGCGGCGCACGGGGCTGCTGAAGCTGGGCAGCAGGAGGTTGCGACGGGAACGGGTGGCAGGAGAGAGGTGGGAGGCATCGTCTGGGTCGTCCCCCTTGGTTTCCACGATGGAGGGGAGCCTGGAGTCCTGCAAAGTGGGAAATATAACACACCGGCGTAAATTATACAGTTTCTAAGATTTGTGATTTGAATCACAAATTCTAAACTGCCTTATCTATATTTGTGTTTTTGAGAAACTGAAGATATGTAAGCAGATTAGAAACTGAATTAATATAATGAATGGCAAATCATGTGTTACAGTTGATATTCAGTGTCATTAATTTAATCATTTTATGCTCTAACCATGGCTGCCTATGCCTATGTTGGTTTTATATTAGAAGCAACTTAAAATAAAAATGATAGCACTGTAAACAGTAGTGTAATCGTATAAATATAAGGTGGGGAGATACAGTGAGGTGCATACAGAACAAAGTGAGAAAAGTAGCTCATAAGGTTCTACAGCAGGAGAGCTATTGACCCAGTTAGGGAGTGAACTCCAGGGACAGAACTACCCTTTCTGTTCCACATGAGTTTTAACCTGAAGGGGAAGTCCTGCACAAAACCTTTACACAGTGATGCAGCACGACCCACAAACACTGGGGATTTTAACTTGAACTTAAAAGTGCTAATTGAACAGCAGGGATGTGTAAAATAGTCCAATATGCATTTATGATATTTATCAGTGTAAATAGTTGTTACTCCACTGTCTGCCTACTCCCCATTACTATTATTGACTTCCGTGGGAGAGGTACGCAACATTTTGGTCCTACAAATTTCTGTACTTTAGCCTCTCTGTCTCTATTGTGTTTGTAAGTTTACCCAGTCGTCTAAAGTTATAGTGTAATATACTGATTTATTTGTGGAGTGAAGGTTTGTAATGTTTGGCTCATTTTGCCGGAATATACAAAAGCACAATAGAACTACATCTTTCACCACAGTTGTGCCGTGGTCTTGGTCATTAATATTTAATAGCATTCAGGCTTTGGGAATTTATCATATCTTAAGGAAACCATGTCTTGCGGGCAAAGGAAAATAAAGACCCCTCAGAGAGAAGAAGCTGAATTTGCATTGAACTCACATGGGACAGCCTGGGTGACCTTGAAAACCTGTTGATACCCTGCAGAGACAGAAAGAAAGCAAAGGGAATTACAAAAAGCTGTAGCTACAGGCATGATGTACTTATTCACTTTATTTCCAATCTATGAAATCTTTACAAATGTTAACGAGACCTTGCAATTACATGTTGTCGATGAATGAATTTCGGTTATATATGCATTTACAAATACAGATTCATTCATATTCTTTCCACTGGAACAGTTTTCCCTTTGGCCATCGCTTAAACGTCCTTGTCCGCTTTGCCACAAAAGCCGAAACCACATGATCCCTTTCCCAACACTCCCATCACAGAGGGCTTCCAGCTGAAGTTTGCCTCTCTGCTGGCATGTGGAGAAACTGCGAGCGTAATCACCCGCTGAACAGCGAATGAAAGTGTGGTTTCTCCCCTCGTGTGTGAAGAATGTGCCGCTGACAACACGGCTTAATGTGACAACACAAGCCCCAGTCTGTCACCAGTCGAGTGCCAGTGACGCTCTTTGAGGCGGGGAAGCCAATTCACTGAGGACACACATTGAATTTAATCCTTCGCTGAAGCACAATATTGAGTTTAAATATCACCGTCGCTGAAAGGAGAATTAAAGGGGAAAATGAAAGTGTAGCTGTGAATCTCTACATCTCTTCAGAGGGTGGTTGCGACGTGAGAGGCACAGGGGGAGAGATCAGGGAGTCTATTCAAGGCACAGACAAATTCTCCTCATAAGCACAATTAACCCTGGAGCGACGTAGGATGATTAACCAGCCGGCTATATTAGTGCCAAGTGACATTAATTGAACATCAATATCAAATAATGGGCCATTGATGCCAAAGTGTCCCACATAGGAAAGTGGGTTTGCAGGAACATAAATGAGGAAACCAGTCACTCACAAGTGTGCTAGCTTGTGTTTGCACATGCACGTTACTTTGTGCACACGAGACCAGAGTGTATTGAGCCACTTAATTTTCAAATCCAGAAGGCATTTTGTAGGATTAGCTTTTTTTGCTTCATGAGAGTAGCGAAAGTCTAAAATAGGGTGAAAAGGCCAACGATAGGGCTCTGGGTTAGGGTTCGAGCTTGGTGTTAGCCTGGTGTGGCCTCTGGGTTTATGGGTTAAGCCCAGGGCTTGGGGAGCCAACAGGGGCTTCTCCAGGCTTAGGTGGATCAGGCTGGGCACCCTGGTTTAAGGTGAGTGCTTGGGGCACGAGTCTCAGGGCTCTGCGGTAAGATTTGGGCTCGGAGAATCCAACTAGGCCTCTTCAAGGCTTGGGGGCTCAGAAACGAGGGACATAGGTAGAACGTGAAGCACAATTCAAACAAATGTTTGGCTTCACTTATTATAAATTCATATTAAGAGTGTAGATTAAATTACATTGTCTGAACCTATGATCATCTGGGACGTTGGACTGCATCATTGACCTCATATCGTAGCTCAAATGAACTCCCTGTGCTTTCGTGCTGTTTCCAGCGGCTGCCTTCATCACCTCTGTTAAACTGTTGTTTTCCAAAACGTGAAGGGTCAGCTCGTTCTTCACAGCCCGTGACCACCGACTACTTAACTCTCCCCGTGGCAACATGGTCATTACAGTCCAACAAATTTTGATTCGGCGCCGGCTCCCGAGTGGAGGAGTGACCTTCCCACTCTGCCCAGGACAGAACAATCACTACACATCTCTAACGCTCACCTCCCCTAAGAAATAAGCCGAGCTCCTGGGACCAGATTCAATCAAACTGACCTTTAACCGACAATAACACATTTATTGGGCTGCTTGGTGGCAAACACGACTCGAACACACTATTGTCCTTTCATCTGATATGAGAAACGTCTTCAAACACATTATTATTCATTCAGAGTTGTGTTTCTCTTCATGTGGTGAAAGCCGAGAGTCAACAGAAACAGAGAAGTGGTTGACATTTGGTACATACTTATTATAAAATGAAATGAAATTGATTAGAGTTGCTTTTAAGAAACTGAAAATTGAGTGAGCACCCATTAATTTCATCTTGATTTTTTGCTACATTCATAAAAGCAGTCTATCCAAAAACGACAAACTTTGAAGAGTCAGGGGTTTTACAGAAGGTGTAAAACTTTTATGTTCTCTATCCAAACCTATTGAAAAGAATTTAATCGACTGCCCAGCAATAAAAGTTGAAATAAATGTACAGAGTTGGCCAAAAAATATATATCTAATTTACCATCTGGCACTCAGGGTTTTCCCTTTTAGACAAGATAAAGAAGTCCCTTTTGGACACCTTACAGTGTAATGGGCTTTCCTACAATCTGTTTACTTTGGCAGCGTCTCTCTACAGTTGGCTGAATACTGTTAATTCATTTCTCAATTATCGCTTAAGAGTGAAGGGAACTCCCATCCTACAACAACTCCTGCCTAGAACCACCCACCATGACGATGCGCATGAGACGAAGACGTCTGCATGTGTGTGTGTTTGTGTGTGTGTGTGTGTGTGTGTGTATGAAGAGTCTGTGGGAGCTCGGCCAGGTAGCAGCGAACTCCTTCATCCTGGCAAGAGGGAGGTGTCGAGTATAAACCCTAAGCAGTTGTAATAATTCTAGTAATTTGAGTACATGTATCTGTACAGCAAGTATGAGGGAATTAAACTTTTCTACAATAATTTGCTTAAATTTCAAATGCGTTGTTTCTGAAATGTGACAAATTTGAATATGTGATGAATCTTAATGGGTGGAAACTCGGGTATAATCATTCTGTTTTCGAGGCCCCTCGTTAATTCAGTTGAAGCAGTTTTCCCTGCGGTAATTAATGTGGCCGGCACAGATGTCCTGTCCGTCAATGGCCTTTGGGAGCTTAGGAGAATGCTCAATGGAAGTACAATACAAATGTTTGAGATTGACATTGAGTACGAGACGGGGTGGGAAGTCCTGGGGGAGATTCGTCGGTTTTGTCAGTCACACATCATTGACACCGTGGCGTTTATTTGTTTTGAACATACGGTTCAACGAAGGGAAACAACCGGGGAATTTCAGCAGGTTTAAAGAAGAAGAACACTGCTCCTTGGAAACATCAACATCCGCACGTGCATCCTGTCCACAGATGGAGGATTATCCTGCCTTATGTAATGCTTTCGTGAATAACTGTGAGTGGCACCAGGCCGTGCTGGGGGGAGGTCAGTAGGTAATGTCATCCTGTGCTGTGTGTCAGGGCGGCAACAGGGAAGCAATACGCCTCTCACTCACTCATCGCCACTGCTCTCCTACAAATATGGACTAATGTACAATATACTGAACATGTCATTTATCATTTATTGTTTGTTTTGATGAGTTAGGAAACTAGTTAAACTAGACAGAGAAAAATAAATATTAACATCACATTCAATCAACACCAGTTTTGTGTGCATGTGTGTGTTTGTGTGTGTTTGTGTGTGTGTTGTGTGTGTTAAGCACCTCGTCCTGGCTGCCCTCACGCAGGTTGTACGTGAGGTTGTTGTGGATGTCGGAGGCGAACACGCTGGCGTACTCCGGGTACAGCTCCAGCACCTCTTTCAGGCCTCGCACACAGATGTACTGCAGGTCACAGTAGGTCAACGCCTTCACATCAGCATTGGTCTTGATCACCTGCTCCGCTCCAGGCAAGTCCGAGCCAATCAGGTCGCCCTTTCCTTGAATAAATAAACAAATAAACAGCAATTATAATCATGTTTTATTAATCTACTTTATGCTATGTACACATACTGTAAACATTATGCTATAAAAAAAATCCCTGGGCGACAATACAGACCTAATATGGCGAGCACCATGCAGTCTTTCAGCACCTCCAGAGACCCCGAGCAGACAAAGTAGCTGGCATGTAGCGCATCACCCTGACGGATCAGATACTCCCCCGGGACGCAGAAGCAGGTTTTTATGTGAAGGGAGAGCGAGCGCAGGCAGCCACGACTGGCCCCCTTAAAGACCGGCAGCTGGAGGATGTCCTTATTCAGATGCATGGCGATGTCAGCCCGCAGCTCATCAGGGAAGTCGTGCAGGAGCTGGGGACGGGTGACAGATGTAATGAGATGCGACACTGATTGGTAATTAGGGAATGGATTGTTGTGCCACTGGTTCCCCCCTTTTGAATTTCAATGGGCTGTCAGTCGAGGGTTTACAGGAGGCAGGGTGTAGTGCACGATCTTAAACACTAACAGCTGTTAATGGTTTCACTGCTCAAATGCCATCAAGACTGGCAGCAGTGTGTACACAGGTATTACATGACAACAACAATGAAGGGACTCCTACCTCGTTGGCATCGATACCGTTGTTGACAGACCATGTGGTCTGGAAGTACTCCAGCATGCGCTGCTTGATCTGCTGGGGCAGACGGTGGACGCGGATGAAGTCCTTCAGGTCCTTCATCCGCGTGTGGTAGAGAGAGCGGCGTGAGTACATGCGCTGGATGATGGCCGTCACGTTACCAAAGACAAGGGCGTGCATGAGCGCTGTGTGAGAGATGGAGACAAATGTCACGGTGGGAAATAAATGGATGTATAAAGGATGAGTATATTAAAACAAAACAATAAAATATTTAGAAAGTTATGAAAACTTTTTCCTATGTATTAAATCTTTACTTCCTATAAAGTAATTTTCCGGCTTTAAAATGCATACCATCCATTTCTGTGCTTATTGATCCACACAGTAATTTACGGCTTCATTTATCTCACTGTCCTGACAAAATAAACACACAATTATCTTCTGGGTTGTTGGGCCATTTCTTGCCACCTGAGCAAACATAATCTGGTTGTTGGTACATAAAGATGGCGACAAGCTGCTTCATAAGAACCAGCCAAACCATCCAGCCCACTTCCTGCTGTATTCCCAGCAAACGGCGCCGCCCCTCTGCCAGGACGCCAGAGGGAGAATGCACCCTCGGGTCAGACGTACCGCCGATGAGCATGGTGCAGATGGAGAAGATCTTCTCAGCGTCGGTGTTGGCGCACACATTGCCAAAGCCCACACTGGTCAGGCTGCTGAGGGTGAAGTAGAGGGCAGCTATGTAGGAGCTGCGCACCGTCGGGCCCCCAACCGTGCTGTTGACATAGGGCGTCTCCAGACGTTTGCCCAGCTCGTGGAGCCACCCTGCACGAGGAGGGAGACAGAAGGATAATGTCCACTGGGTGTAGTTAATGATGTGTGAGTGTCTTCTGTTGGAGGTGGTAGGACGGTACGACAATACCTGCTCTACTAGACAAAAGTGCATGTTTGGGACTGTGTGTGTGTGTGTGGTTGTGTGACAGAAAGAGAGCGTCAGCAGTGTCAGCAGGCTGGCATGTCGGTGCGGGACAAGGCCGAATACATTGAATCCTCCAGGGATAAATAAGGCTGAGTATTAATTAGCGGCTGTGACCCAACCTCTCTATAGACAGACAGATACAAGGGCAGATTCTGACACAAATGTATGCTCAACCAAATGGAAACACACACACACACACACACACACAAACACACACACACACACAAGTTGCACTGGAGAGTGGAACAGATGCTTAATTTTGCTGTACATGCAATATCACAGTGTGGTGGTTTTAAAGTCACATGTTGCTGTGAAGCTGCAGGAATAATCTAGATAAACTAGCAGTCATTTAAATAGTATTAAATAAAAAGAATAGAAAAGAATAGAATGCTGTTAATGTCATTGCAGAGTTAAATTTAGCATCAAAAACTGCGTCTTTGATCTGATGTAGGTAAAGACGTCAATAATAAAACAAGATATTGCTCAAACAATTTTTGAAATAAATAGCTTGTCACTTCTTTACTATTGGTCTCCGTGTGGAACCATTTGCTAACGGTGACTCAGACATTGGAACGCTGCCTGCTACCAGTATAACAGCTTTTGATCTGGTTTCACACAGTCGCTCATTAGAGCGCCACAGTTTGGTGTTCGCCACCATCTCACCACTGAGCACAGTTACTAATCCCAATAGGTGTGACATGACTATTTATAGCTGAGTGGGTACAAAACAAATGTCTAGTTAGATTAGAGAATTGACTGCATCCAAGTTGGTTTAATTAGATTTGATTTCCAGCCAAAGGTCACAATAAAAACAATAGATAGAAGAGAGATGGATAGAATAACAATCAGTAGAGTGAATATCTCCACCAAGGCCCAACAATCCACTTAAATTAGATCGAGCTGCACCAAATTTCACACTTTCATAGATATCAGTTCTCTGAATGATTTTTTCATTGAGATCCATGAATTGAACTGTATATTGCAATGTATGAAGAGGCTGTCTTTGCATGTATAGAATCAATATCAAAGCTTTACTATATCAACTGAATAGTATTGTTAGAATAAAGTGATTGGATCCGCCCCCTGGTTTGGATCGCTACCAACATTTCTTCCCTGACCCATACCTCAGCTTGCACTTGCTCGACTCACCAATGTCCCAGTTCTCACTGGTCTCTATCTCCCCGCGTCCGATCATGTACCAGATGCAGGCCATCCAGTGTGCCAGCAGTGCAAACACGGACATCAGTAAGGTCAGCACCATGGCGCTGTACTGGGAGTAGCGGTCCAGCTTCTGAAGCAGACGAAGGAGGCGCAGCAAGCGCACCGTCTTCAGCAGATGAACCAACGAGGTCTGAGGGGAGGAAATAGAGAGAAAGGGAGAAAGGGAGGAAGAGGAGTGGGTGAAAAACTGATTTATGAAAACCAAAGTGTGCTGTGTAATAATCTACAAACACACAGTCTACCTGACAGCTGAACTCACCACGGTGATGTTGAAGGCATAGAGCAGGTCAAAGGGGAGGGCAGCCACCAAGTCCACAAAGAACCAGGTGGTGGCGTAGTGGATGCAAATGGAGCGCGCCTGATACACCACCTGGCCCGACTGGCTCACGTAGGTGGTGCGGAAGTTCAGGATGATGTCTGCAAATGTGGAGGTTAAAGGTTATTTTGTTCTCTGAGGTGAAAACAGAGGATTCAGTCAAACTCATAATCATTAACATGTCACAAATTGTGCATGTTAATGAAGTCTTCGGGCCTTGGGAGAAAGTAGCAGTACCTAGAGAAAACCCACATGAAGACATGGAGAACCCACAGAAAGGCCCTGGCTGCAATATGCATTAGCTCGTAACAGATGGACATATGTCAGCGTTCAAGGGGGAGTGTGCCAGACGGATCATTGAACCTTTGTGTCAGACTGTAACAAGCACATAACAAGCAGATCTCCGGGTGTGGGGCTGAAACCGCATCCGTCACCCAAGCTGTCGATGTGTGCAGGGACGATGGCTCATCACTCTATACGGATTCACTTATGAGGAGTTAAAGACAAAGGGGATGATGACAATGGTGGTGAATGTCAGGGAGCACACACAGAATAGTGTGAGATGCAAAGATCATCAAATTAAAATCAGGTTTTGGGCAAGCATGTCTTATTATTATGCTACATAACTTTAGCCTTTTTATAAGCTATCCCTTAATTAGTCACGTGACTTCAAATCAAATATAGGACATATAATAGTTTGAAAATAAGCAAACTAAGTAGATGATCTTGCAGAACAAAGCTTTCTCCCTAACACAGCCGGTGGCCTCCCTAATTGCGTTGAGTTGAGCTGCTCAACTGTTGCTGCTGTACATGAACACTAAGCAGAGAACATTAGGTTACTACCCCCTCCGGTATGTCCCTCTGGAGGTTTATCCCAGGAGTCCCTGGGAAAGACCCAAGATGTCCTGAAGGGACCAGAGAGACCGAGGTTTCCAGGGGTGAGGGGAACTCTCTGGGGGAAAAGGAGGCTGTTGCCATAGGTGCCAAGAACATGACATGTTGTACGATAAAAAAAACTAAACCACATGAAAAATATCTTCAATATCTGACCAAACTTGGGCCTTACAGTTAGTAGAGTGACGTTGTAAAGTTGTGAAGCTGTGTCTCAGTAACCTCCATGGACACTCACCTATGATGAAGAGCATTTCCACCACGATGTCGCTTACGATGGTGGAGCGCGCGGCTGTGACCGTATCGTCGTAGGGCGTGAAGCTGACATTGTAGGGCACGGTGACAGCCACATAGAAGGTCGCCAGCAGGATGAGCCAGTCCCACAGGGCTTTGGACACACTGTAGTGGAGCAGGATGAAGCGGGACTTCTGCACCGCTGCCACCTTGTACTCCGGGATCGAAGGCTTGTTGATCATGTTCTGTAAGTGGACAGGGGCAAGAAGCATCCTTCAATCAGTGATTTGTGCACAGAGAAACAAACACACTTGGATTTGAAGCATAAGTTAATAAATATAAATGCAGACACCAAGAACACAAGAGAAGCTGCAAAAATGAATAACTTGATAACCAGATGCTCCTGAAGTAATGTTAATCAGATTGACATCGCGGTGCCAAGATTTTTTGCAGAAACAGACGATATAAATGTCAACACCCTGTCTTGTGCTGGGACTGCTGAGGAGTCAGTGAGGGGGGGGGGGCAACTCAAATTAAACAGATATGGTAATGCCGCTGGTTATCTATTCACGACAGCCTCTTATAGACCTTTTAAAAGGCTCAGTGGTAACAATAAAGAATGACAGAGATATGACTGTGGTCAGCGAGGGAGAAATCTATTATCGACATAGATGCAGTATAATTTCATACATGACTACATCCCTCCAAAGGCCACCGATGCATTGATTCTCAGGTGGTGCATTACAATGGCAGCGGTGCCACTCAGGGAATAAGGGCAATTAGAACATTGACCGTCCGCTGCAGTTATTTTTAGAAACTTATTGCATATTCATTCCGCTTATTTCATTTTTATTAAGAAAATCCAATTGCAGAGAGTATGAAATTGTTATTTCTGATGAGTTGGTGGGAAACTGCTTGGAACATAATGTGGCTGCATCTCCAAATGGGGCCGTGCACTTGGCACATAATGTTCTTCACAATGTTTTGGACACGGCAGGAGAAACTATTACCTCTGACAGAGAAGGGAGGGGAAAGAGAAAAGATGGATACATTTACAGTTATCCATCCGCGGGTGGTTAATGACCAGAGATATTTTTTCCTTCCATTTTTCCCAGTTTGCCTGCCATTCGCACAACCTAATTAAGTTAACAGTCATTACAGTAAAAATGGTATGAACCATTACTTCCTAACTCCCCGTCAATCTTATCGTCACTTTGAAGTATCCCCCAGCATCCACCTCTTCTGCTCCAAGTTAGCGTTAGTTAGCATTAGCTTAGTTATAAATTAGTTAATATAGGTAGCAAATGGGGATCTACAGGCCTGCTCCACACAACATGTCATGGTACCTGTACATTGACAATAGCATTCTCTTTACTCTTGACTACATCACACTAGGGGTTAAAATATTCAGATTATTCCCAGTAAGGCTTTTTTAATGGTGTCCAGACTTTGGTAAACAGAAAATATCCGGAGAGACCTCTGTGATTACCATCAACAGCTGTGGCCACGTTAAAGACCGTTCACGCCATGTCAGCAAACGCTCGACTGTTTTTCTTTTTTAATTTGCCTTACACCACTGAGGTCAGGACGCCCGGCCGACCTTTGGCACTTGAGGCGGTCGGCCGAGCACATCGCAGTGATTAAAAAAAGAAAGCCCGGCACTGTGGGGACACATGTCACACAGCTGCAGCTGGACTTTGCACTTCATTAAGTCAACAATAGCCTAGAGCTCAATGTTCCAACTACATCTCCCAGCATGCTTTAGGCCTTAGCGCTGATAAAAGCCTGACCTTGATCGGCAAAGAGATGCTTATGGCTTCACATGTGACTCGAGCAACAACCACTCCCTCCATTCAATCGAGTGCAGAGTCTCCAACAAACTATTGCAGAGAACCCTCAGCATTGAATCTATATTTTCCAAAATATCATTTTACTCTTTTCCCAGGTGATTGCTCTCGAGCAGCAGAGCAGCGGGAGGATAACAACTCAATATAAATTCAATATAAACTGTAAAAATGTCCATAAGACACTGTGAGATAACACTAGTCTTCCTGAAATGACTCCGGGTCACACAGTTCTTATTTTAGGATGGAAGGATCACAACATTTCAACCGGCTTTGCCAAATTAAATCCAGGATTCTCCGACACTGAATTGAGTCGCAGCGAGCGAGTGACGATAAACATTCACAGGCAGAAACTGTTTTATAAGGAAAAAATAAGGATAGATTGACTTTTGAATTTCGATTGATCTCTTGCATCGGCCCTTCGACAAGTGTGTTAAAATCAAAAAGAGGCAATGGTGGCTCTCCCCTGGGAAACGGAGCTGCTTGAGATCAAATCTGAGCTTCTAGACAGCGTGCCGTGGATCAGCTACAGAACGTGGCCCATGCACTCGTGGATTGACGGCATCCAAAGTGAAGAGAACAGACATAACAACAATTCATTTAAAAAAAGGAGGCAGCCCCCACAGGCTGCGGAGTAGATTACTTCACTATTCTTCAATTTACTTAAACGTGTCACCTCTTTCATGTATTTCATGGCGCTGCTGGTATTTAAAGACAAATGTTTATGTGTCTGTGTTCAAATGTTAAACTCCTGTCTTATTCCTTCCTTGCCTGGCAGGCTGATGTGCCTCGAATAGAGAGTCCGTGAGAGCAGATATAGCCGACTGTGATTTGGAGGCAGAGGATCACATTGTTAGCTAACAGCTACTCAGAGACAGACAGGGAAGAAAAGAAAAAGAAAAGATGGAGGGGGCGACAGACAGAAGATGGAGAAATGGTAAAAATACAGTAATAGTCAGTGAGGGGAGGATGCAGTGGTGAAAGAACAGGTTTGATCCTCAACTTTAGTGAAAGCTTGTGATGTAACAATACTCTGCTACTGGAAAAAATAGTGTATTCAAAATGTAGTATTATAAAACAGAACTTTGTAAAAAATACTTTTATCCAAAAAAGTGACAGCCCTCTGTGTTGTATAACTATAAATATGAATAAGTGGTATTATTGTGTTTACAGTAAAGATAGTACATTCTTTCATTTCCACATTTATTCACCTATGTTTGAAACTGAAATGTTAAAATATCAAAAGAATAGATAAAGAAATGTCGGAATACATAAATAGGCAATTGATAAAACTTGTATGTATGTATTTAACTATTATGAATGTGTTAACTTATTTATCTATGTGCTTGTTTATTCATTTATTTATCTTTGGTCTTTCCTACATAAAATATTCAGTATTTATATAAAAATTTCTCAAGTAAATGCTAGTCATGAAAAATGAAATCCTGGAGGTTGGAGAGGATGGAGGGATTCAGTCGACAAAGGAAAAGGATGAGATCATTTAAAAGTTAAAAAAAAAAACTGACAGAATGACAGACTGGGGAGAGACAGCAGGATCCAGAGGGATGAACCCAAAAGATGAGATGAGGTTAGCGTGACAGATGGAGAGGGAGAGAAAACGTGAAAAAGCAGCAAGAGAGAAGGAGAAGAGTGATTAGAGCTAAAAAAGAAGAAAAAAAAAGAGGGGGGAAACTGAAGGAACAGAAGATCATGGTGGGAAAGAGAGACACAGAGCGCTATCTTTATCGTCTCTCGTTTTCCTAAACAGATAAAAGCTTTATGAATTTTAATAACCTGGCTTAATCAGTTTCCCCCGCAGAGGAGCAGAGGTGGTCAGTGGTTTGATCAGGAACCGTTTTATTATCCAACACCAAACTCTCCAACCAGAAGAGTTCCATTTAACTCAAGTATTTCCATAAGTGTTAAACTGATCTTGAGGAATTCAGTATAGTCAATGAATACAATTTCAAATGTTGTTAGTTGAAAATCATTGTTTATTACCAGCATCTTACACTGAATAATACTGTTAAGTAACTCTGCCATAGGACGTAATGGTTTTCATCTGCGTTTGTTAGTTAATTAGCAGGATTACACAAAAACTAGTCTAACATTTCCATGAGATTCTGTAGAGAGCCGGTGCATCACCAAAAGAAGAACCCAATAAATAATTCAATCAACGTTTTTTCCTTTCTTTACCATTGCAGGATGTTTTTCTCCATTTTTCTTAATTTCTCAAGAGAATAATTCCTGGATCTTGATTATAAAAAACCAGGCGTGTTTAAGGAGCTGCTCTTTATGAGTTTGTGCGATTTGGTGCAGATCCAAACAAAAACTGGGATTGTGTGAATTTAAATGTGGTTTCATAAGGGGGCTGTTGGGCCTTGGTGGAGGTCTGTGCTCCCCTGAGAGTCTTTATACCGACCATAAACCAGAGTAGTTGGGTAGCAGAGTAATCTTGTCGGTGCAAATCTTCTGTAAATGTAAACGGTTGCTCATGGCTGCCTGAAAACAGCCATGAGCTCATCGTGTCTGACATCCTGAGAAACACGAGAAGATGGTGAATCTGGGCCGGCAGCTAATAGTGTCAAATTCTAACATCACAGATAGAAACAATGTTTTTCTTCCAGGCTTTGTGAGAAGCCTCCCCCATGTTGTTTCTCAATGTGCGTATGTGCGTATTGATTTCTGATGATATTGCAAACAAAGTGTGTTGCATGTTATCATTGCCTTGAGTCTCATTCCCATGCAGGAGGTGCTGTTATTGGTTTAACAGAGCTAGAGAGGCTGCCGGAGTCATGGACAGAATCACAAGACACAGCTGAATAACCTGTCAAAGATCCACAGACACAAAACAGCAGCTCACAAAAATAGATTTAATTTATATTCTAACCTATACATGCTGCAACAAAATGTCTGTTTACTGGCAAATACTGAATCTTTGAATGCTACTATCAGTCTCTAAATAGGGCAAAAGTGTCTTTTCTTGTGAATCAACATTAATAATTGACTGAATGCAGCAACTTCATTAATAATGCCGTGTTGGTAGATGTAGGTAGAACAAGGGGAAAACGTGGAGGCTATGGAGTGTGTGTGTTTGTGTGTGTGTGTGTGTGTGTGAAAAAGATTGAAAGCAGTGAACATATTAGTGCTGATTTTTCATATTCCTACTATGTATATCTCTGAGACAGACAGAGAAACTGCTCGTGTGAAAGTGCATCGTCACGCTGAGAGTGCTGGCATAAAATCTGAATGATAAATACGATGCATCATTTCCTGACTGCGCTGACGTTTCGCCATATGGTTCCCTGTCTCCGCTGAGGAAGAGTCATCTTTAACGCTTGTCCTGATGTATGAGTCGGTGTAGCTGTGTGTGTGTGTGTGTGAGTCGGTGTTAGGACAGGTATGTGTCCTGTGTGAGCTCTCCTGGTGCCAGTGATCCCTGCCATCTGTTTGAAGGTGTGATATAGTGTAACAGGGCAGCAGGAGGCTGGGGGCCAACAGGGGGGAGGCCGAGAATATCGATTCCCCCATGAAGGCACCTGCAGGTCGGCTCTGAAAGCTCCAGCTTCAGTTACAGTATTTATCTTGTTCTTTAGAAAGTTATGGTCGAAGAGACAACATTCATTTTAGGGGCTGAAAACTTATATTTTCATGATTCAACACCAGCTGACAACAATCTTTCAGTCAGTCAACTAATCAGTTTATGATGTATAAATAGCTCACACGTCTGGAAAATTACATCATGTTGTTGCTGAAGGTGTACATGTGATCATTTATATGTAGCGGTTATTTTTCCTGTTATTTTATTGCTGAAGTATCCTCCACTTTAAATAAAAATGCTCCCCCGTGGCTCTCATGAATAACATTGCTTGGAGTGTAACACGCCTTTATCATTCAAAGCCTGCAAAGGGCTTTTGTGCTGCAGGAGCAGGACAAGTGGCGATGAGGCCGACCCATGTCTGGGTTTGTATCACCACAACAAACAGCCTCTTACGGTACTTGAACCACTTGAAAGACAGATGAGGGAGAACAGCAGCACCAAAAAAAAAACATGGAACACGTAGAAGGTTCTGTAAAGAGGGTAAAGGGTTGAAAAACAATTTTAAACTACCTGGAATAAGAGGTTATCCTCCAACCATCCATTATCCAAGAGGTTGTACATCTATAAGATTATTTGGGCCAAAAGGCTGAAGTTCATTCAAAGAAACACACTGGTGCCCTGAATCCTCAAGCTCCTGCTGTTTCCATAAAAAAGTGATGATGACGATGCTTTGAGCTTCTACTACGTCCAATAACACATCAGAGGAAGTGACAGGCACCCACCTCTGCCACAGGGATTATGATCTTTGTCCTTCAAAACCAAAACAACTTTAAGTTTTTATATGTAGGTAAATGCAACAGAAGCTAAAATGAAAAATATTCAGGAACTAGTGAAGCCATTTGATGTGTTTCCATTGAGAGGAGCTTCACTCTGTAAATCTGGGTCGAGACTTCGCTCACATTGTCTTCCTCCAAACTCATCTTTCAGATATCGACATCAGTGATTCAAACTTAAGAATGCGGCTGCTGCATGTCTGAGGCAATTCTGGTTTTATAAGTTCTTGGAGGGCATGTGAGGGCACATGTACAGGAAGGATGTGAGAGCAGGAGAAGTACTCACGCCGCCCAGGTTGACCTCTCTCTTGCCCCCCCCTGAGAACTGGCTGGTCAGCTGGTACAACATGGTGCGTCCACGCTTGCGGGCCTGGCTGAAGTGGGAGCTGCTCTTCCTCCTGCTCCTCTTGTCGTCTGAAACTGTCGCACAATCAGACGTGGACAATTTAAAAACACGAGGTTGCCAAGAACAGAATGAGAACAATAACGTGTCCTCTATTGCAATTACTCAGGCAAGCGTGAATGCTGAACACAAGAACACACAACCACTGATGTGTACTTGACTTGATTGCATTTGAACTAAATGAGTCTCTATCCCCTCCGGCACAATCCCTGGTATTTGCAGCAGACTGTGTCCAGGTTCCACTCGAAGATGCATTGCTGCTTAAATCGAATTCCCCCCCCCCACCCTCCACATCAGTCTGAGTTCACCGAACGAACGCCGGCCCAAACAATGGTGCCGGGTGGAATGTGACAGTGATGAATACACAGAGAAAATAAAGCTGCGGGGCCGAAGGATGTTACCGCTCGTAAATCACACTCAAATTAAGTGGGAGCCTCTATTAAGCAGGACTGGTAACCTACCCTCTCTCTTGCTGTTGTGGTGGCCTCTTCCGTGCGTGTCGGTGATGTCCTTGAACGAGAAGAGGAAGAGGACCATCTCGCCTTTCTCGTTCTTGATGGGCACGATGTCCAGCAGACACCAGAAGGCCGTACCTGGAGCGAAAACCATGCAGAAATGTGGATTCAGTCACGCGGCCGGTGCAAATGTGCAGGTTTAGAGGTTACACCTTCATCTGGTAAAAAGCCGCCTACCCCTCCTATTCAGTCGCAAGTCAAGCCGACTGAAAGTAGCACTAATGACACAAAATTGTTGCTAGTCATTATGGGTCACTTTGTTGTAGCTCAGTGTCTCTTTGGGTGTTATGTGTCCTATTGTAGTTGTTTTGTGTGTCTTTTCCATTCCTCTGTGCTTGTTGTGTATCTCTGTTTTATTTGTCTCATTCTTGTCTTGTGTCCCTTTTTCTGTTTTGGCCACTTCTCCTCTCCTGTCCTTGTAAAATCGACTTTCTTTTACCACATGAGTTTTTTCCTGCCGAGAGCTGACACGTCATGTCAGCTCTCCCCGTGTCCGAGCCACGGCTACTTGACAAGCACGGGTTATAGCCTTTTCTAAAAATATACCACAAATTAGATATGGATCATGTTCCGGAGGATTGTGCACAAAGAGAAAGAGCAAGTCAGGGAGTTGGTTATAACAAGTCAGGGAGGGAGCAGTGTAGATCCAAGACCTCGCCATAACCCAGTATGCTCATTACTGCAGACACTGTGCTCTGCCACCAAACAGATGTTTCACATCTCCTTTAGAGTCCCCAGTGTGTGTGTGTGTGTGTGTGTGTGTGTGTGTGTGTGTGTTTCGGCATAGACAAGGAGGAAGAGGCAGAGGCAGAAATCGGTTTGGATGTTGGTACACAAGACAGGGGGTGTAAATATGAAATGAGAGGAAGAGTTTGTGTTTTTGTGCTTGAAAGCAGAAAGCACAGGATGGTGTGTGTGTTTGTGTGTGTACGTGTGTAAGTGTGTACGTGTGTCTACTGAATCCCTTTATTGTCAAACTTTATCATGGAATATATCTTCCATTCAGATTCTCTCTTTAAAAATGTATTTCGTCTGTTTTATTTTCACTCTTTGCTCTCTTCCATGGATTTCGTGTCTGCAGCCACATTCTCATACCTTTGGGGTGTAATACGTTATATATACGATTGTGTCGTTCCTTCCTCATTAGCTGCAGTGGCGTCGGTCTGCAGTTACTTACCGACTTTGAGGTGAAAAGAAAGGATCCAGAGAAGCTTTATTTTGTGCAGGTTTGTGATTCATCAGAGTAATTAGTGGCTCATACACATGAGGCTGCTGCAGGTGCTGAGGAAAACATTATCCTGTGTGCCCGTCAGAGGCTTTAACTCTGCTGTGTGTTCTCTCTTTTCATGCATGACATCTCATTTTGAGTCACAGCTGGATTAGTTAGAAGACAGAGGGAATGAGTCAAATTACAGCAACTGTAAGATGAACACACTTACACACATATACACACATATACACACATACACCGCAAACACACACACACACACACACACACACACACACACACATAGTCATGCCTCCATGACTTCAGAGAACATTACATAGGATGACATTGATTTTCTTGCAGACTTAGTCTAACTTTATCCGTAGTTACTACTTGCCTAACCCAAGCACTTTCTCTCCTCACTCGTGGTGAGCATACAATATGTGTGTATACTTCAGAAGATGCTTGTCTAATGTTGGATCAATTCTGGTTTTAATAAGGGACTGTTTGAAATGTCATTTAGGTCCCGACAACATGAATAATGCCCTGACCACCCATGCACAGTAACTGGAGTACTTTGTCCGGTACTTAGAACTTAGCTTTGGAAATGTGTATTAAAAATAAGTTCAAATTTATTAACCCTTGAGTTTATTGCTTTTTTAAAACTCTCATAGGTTCCCCTCAATAATAACGAGCACTGAAGGGCACATGCATCTACAGAGGAGTGTGTGTGTGTTCCACTGCTGAACCTCTGTGTTTAAAACTCTGCACGACTGTGGGGATTCATAATTCAGCCAAATTTTTTTTCTCTCAATTAAAAATAAAATGAAAAATATCTTAAATGTTGCTTCAATTAACTGATGATGATGACATCAGACCAAAACAGAACCTTGGGGGGGTGAAGTCCTGTGATTTTCCCAGCTAATAAAAGAGTTTGATCAACTGAACAAAAGATGACGATGAAGATGTTAATTGCTACATAACCTTGAGTTAGACACAGACACATACACACTCTCTCTCCCTCTCTTCCTCTTTGCCATGCACCCACCATTCTTCCTGTAGAAGTGAACCTCGGCCTGGTACTCCTCTCGGCCCTCCAGAGCTTTCTCCATCTGCTGGGCCACGTGCTCGCTGGTGTCGGACCCGTACAGGAAGCGGCAGCTGCAGTTCTTCTGCATCACCTCGGTTCTCGTGAAGCCCGTCAGGTCGCAGAAGCCGTCCGAGCAGTAGACGATGGGGTAGCCGCGGTGACCCTGGGCGTTACCCAGCAGGAAGTTACTGTCTGTGAGGAGGGGGGGGAGACATAGAGAGAACAGCTGGGTGTATCATGTCAAAGTTTGATGTCTTGTCCCTTGTACGAGAATCAAAGTCTGCTCAGCTCTTTGAACTCGTGTCAAAGCTCTGCAGGTTTAGTTCAGCACTAGATCGCCGGTTCAAAGTAAACATGAATCAGACTTTGGTGTGGACTTAATTTTGGGCTAAATTAATTTCGGCAGCCCCTCATCATCAGTTTCCTGAGCTGAGTCATGTTGCACTGCTAGTCAGAATTGCTGCTGTGGACAGTCGAGGGAATTTGCGTCTCGGTTTGCAGAAAATAAAAAACAGCTGACTGAGGAATAATAAGAGCACAGGGGTTAGTTATTGATTGCCACAGAACTCTAGGCTCACTTGATTGGATGATATGAACCTAGACAAGAATTGACCTCTGAACTTCTAATCTGATTGATTTATAGAGGCAATAAAAAAAGAGCCATATTATTATAAAAATGAACGTGAATTCAAAAGAGTGACATGAGGCGATAGAGTTAAGAACACTACATTTAACCTTCAGAAAATAATTTAATTTATGTTACCAGACACAGAAAAGAAACTCCAGACCTTAAGCTCCTCAACTTTCTTGAGATAACATATTAATATTCAATAAATGCTAAGTCAAATAGGTGTATTACATTTTTAGGTCTTTAAATAATCCCTTGACCACACAATCCAACTGGCATTTGAAGGGAAATATTGCAAACTACACTAGAGTATTTACAAGTTTATAAATAACCTTTGTATGATGATGTATGAAAGAATTATAACGCAGTTAATTATGTGAAATCAATTTCACATGAAATATATAAAATGTAACTTTTATTACACCTGTTTTACTATTCAATATTTTTCCATGAATCACTTTTATATTATTTAAAAAAAAGAAAAATCTATTTCTCTTGAAATGACATTCACCTTTTAATCCCAAGGTGAACGCATTGCAATATACCTGTGTGACCAGATGGAGATCCATAAGATCCATACATCTGAATTTCAAATGAGTGGAGGAATTCATTCTTGGGCATATAGGCATTCACGTTATTTGGATCATAGAGTGATGTGGATATTTGCTGTCCACCTCATTCAAATGTCCATTTCAGCACCACGGACAGTTCTCCAGCAGCCTGTTCTTCATGTTTCACTTCTTGGACTTAACACTAGCGACTTCAGGCTGTATCCCTTAGTTTGTCCTGCATACCTACACATATTAATCTTGCTGATAGGTTTACTGTAGCTTGACGTCACACTTTCCCTCGGCGGCTCGAAGCATGTGACCTCACTGAGCTGCGGCAGCCTCTCGCTGCTGCGCGGCTTCTTTGTTCGACAAACTGTTTTGTCTGCGTCTGTCGCAACTTTGAAATTCGGCATTAAAAGCAGCGTGTGTTCATTCGTCTCTTTAACATTTCTAAGCCCGGGATCCATGGCAGCGCATTCTCAGTGGTGCTAAAACAAGATAAAAACGAATTGCCTGCGGCTTGAAAAAATTACCAGTTCATTATTAAAATGTCCTGAAACAAAGCCGTTTGTCACAACCCTTTGACTTTATGGTTGTGGAGAAGTATTTCACTATCCTCAAGTGAAAGCACACAGGTCAGTGATACTGGTTTTTACTGATGGTTAGGTTGTAGTGATAAAACCTTGAGTTTTTTAGGGTTTTCTCAATATTTAATGTGCACTAAAGATCCTGTAAAATATTCAGCCCGTTGTAGGTGCAAGGTTATCTCTTATTATGAGAACAAATGTGATCAAAATCATTGTTTCTTTCTACATTAAATTTACGTGTTGATTTTCTCCTGAGGTAAAGTTATGTAAATATACTGAATACACACACAGTTATTTTTAGAAGTCCAGAAGTTGGTGCTGAGGCGTCATTCTTTACCCAACAGAAACTGAGTTCTTTCTGCTGCTTTACTGAAGACATCAGACCCCAGTTAATCAGTTAATGCAAATGGACGGATGGACAGACAGACAGACAGACATCCTTTTCTGAATTCTACAGAGAGCGAGCCTAAGGAGGAGCAGTATTAAGCAGCTGCTACCGCATTTTCCACAATCTAGCTATTTAATTGGCCAGGCTGAGGAAAGCGGTCCACAGGGGATGTCTTTTCTGAGTGGTGACAACCTTTCTTGGATGTGCAGTGAGCAGCAACTAAATTGTCACAGTGGAATTATAGAAGGAGACAGGCATTAGTCGGATCCATCAACGGGAAAGGTTTTTTTAGGGTTTATTTCTGCCTCTGACATCTCTTGCTATGGTTCCTGTTCCTCAGATTTTATTACAAATGAGCCATTTTTGTTCTTGTATTCTGCAGATCTGTGTAATTGTGAGTTTAATGACAAAAGGCTGATGTTGTTTTTGTTTTCTTAGCATTTCAACGCACAACATTAAAGAAAATGTCTCACATCTGAATCGATTGCGTGAGGAACACTGGCTGAACAAGATGTGATCGCTTATGTTGAGAAATGTTCTATAAATTCCTTTCACCCCAACTCAGTGAGCCAACAAGAGGTGGAGAGGAACTGCATTCATCTCCGGTTTATGTAATGTTCACTAAGAATAGGTGCATCTCCACTCAGCTTCCCTAAATCTGAGCTTCCCATAGGTCCAGGGCAGGTGAAGTCGTAAATCACTTCATAAGGATGTTTTTAAACCAGCGAGCCACCAAGGGGAAACTTTTTTTTGGCTGCGTTTGGAGCTTCACACGCTGGATTAGATAAGTCATTGAAGATATCTCTGGGATTCAGAGATTTTCATACAGAAGAGGAGTTCGAGGTTGTTGTTATTTCATTTAGACTGAGTCAGACTCTTTTCTCCAATCTCTAGATTTTGGTGCATTTTTGGTTGTTTCCAAGCAGATCGTTTAAATCAAGTCTTTTCTATGAATAAAACATCTCTTTATGCTTTTACTTAGTTCACTTCAGCTTCTGCAACTGCACACTTATCTCCTCTCTGTTAACTTTGTAAACACGCAGGAAGCACCCACATGAAACCCATTCACAGCGCGCGTGTGTGTGTTTGTGTGTGTGTGTGTGTGTGTGTGAAAGAATGCCTAAATTCTAAGGTCCTAATCCTCTCAGGGATATTGCTACGAGTGGCCGCTCCGCTGAGCCAGCTTCCTTAATTGCAGATCTGTGCTGACTTGCTGCAACTGTAATCTGACATGATGACCCTACATGCTAACTGCTAACCACAAGCCTCCTGCACATGTCGCCGAAGCGCCTCTGTGTATAAAAGTGTGATGATGCCCATGAGGCTTGGCCTCTGCACCAGGAGCTAATTACCATCCTGTAGCATGTAATTATTTATTGGGGCAGATGGGGGCGAGTGCACGAAATGTCACTGGCCTGGTAAAGAGGAGTGAGGAGAATCAGTGCCAATCAGCAACCACTTGTATTTTGATATCAGTGATTAACTCGATCATTTTGTAGACTTTTAAATGATACCATCAGGCACTTCCACACACACACACACACACACACACACACACACACAAACACACAAACACACACATTTCATTTACATTACTTTCATGAATCATGTAATGAATCATTCACACACAACATCTGGACCTGATCAGTGAGCTTGTTTGACACGTATATGTCTACTGTTAATAAAACAAAGGAGGGCAGTTATAGTATGTAGCACCTTTATCCCGTGAAGGGTGAACAGTGCTTCATGAAACCTCACACCCACTCACACCTACATTCACGCACCCATGGAGGTGGAGCTGTCGTGGAAGGTACAGATCTGAACAATGGGAGGATATTTGGATTTAAGTCTCTTCCTCAAATTTAGCTGAAGCCATGAAACAAATTACAGCGAACAGTGATGCTGCTGACACTCATCAATGGACGATGACAAATCAATGCCTGTGTTTATCTTCGCACATGGAAAAGTAAACATAAGCAGCTTCAAGAGAAGCCTCACAAGGGCTTCTGCTATCCATTGGCATATATCTGCAGTGTGTGCAGCTGCCTATTAAGACCATGTTCATCAGCCGGGTAACAATGAGCTCCTTGAGGTTCCATCTGACTGTCCTCCCTGTTTCCCCTTTGGTGTTCAGGGGGAAGATAAACCCAGTTCTTATCTCTGCCTGCAGCTGCCCTGCGGTTACGCTGCCCCACAGGGCGAGCTGCGCTGTCAATGTGAGGGAGGTCGCATAAAGGAGCTGGAGGTGGTGGAGAAGGGTGTAAAGGACAGGCGTGTGCGCTGCAACACACACACGAACACACAATCACACACACACAGCACAGTGGTGGTAAACTGGAAGGTCTTGGTTTTCGCCCCGTGTGACAACATACATCTGCCCTCGTGATTCGCCTGGGAGTAAAACACAGCCTCGAAAGCAGTGTTCTACACCCTGACCCTGACCTTTAACCTCTGGGACTTTCCCTGCAGGGATCAATAGGCGATTGTCACATAACATTCAGACACTTATGTAAAATCAGCATACTGTGCATGACGTACACAAAGCCTAGAACACATACACAAACACACACAAATGCGCCTGTATTTCCTTTGGGAAATACAAACATTGACTTTGCTATGGGCCAAATTCTGAGCTGTGCAGTGCCAAAGGTTACTGACTTAACCTGTTCTGACATTTTGTTTATTACGCTGGGAGTCGAAATGCTACAGACGAGTAGTTTCCTCAGTTCAGGAGCTGTTCAATTAAAATCAACTCTAAAACTGTTTCAGTGTACCTAAGGCTAAACACAGTCCAGATTTGTATTATTGTGTGGACAAATTTAAAATGTTTATTAAAACTGTCTCTCTGATTACAACACCACTGTGATGGAATGAAAAAACGGAATACAAAGCTGCACAAAAGATAACGACCCGGAGACAGAACTGGTCCATTGTTTATCTCGCTGCAGAATAAAGCCTTAGTTGGGATTTTGTACAACGGCAAAAAGATTTTCTTGTTTTGAATAATTGAAGCAATCTGAGTAATTATAGGGATATGTTGGAAAAAGATAATAATGTTTGCATAAATAGTCATCTGACATAAATTAGAACTCATTGTGAATAGCAGGCGAGGTGAGAGGGACACAGGAGAGGAGAGCTTTGGGACAATGTTTGGCTGCACGGCCGCTGAGTCAGCAGTTGTGCTGTGCCATTTGTTTTGCTGACCTAAAAGTATTTTCTTCCTCAGACTGATGGACTTAAGCACTTCTATGGTACAAGAACTAAAAATATGTGACCTACATAATGTTTCATATGATTAAGGGTATAGAAACTTGTATGATTTGTTATTGTTCGTGCGTTTAAATGTGTGTAAAGTTTGTTTAGATATGTTTAATTTCAGTGTGGGATGAAAATGAACAATTGAGTTCATTAAGCAAGGATTCAATACAGCGTTATTTATACCTGAAAGTTTCATCAGCTTCTGAATATGACTGATTATTTTAATTTTCCTGTTAATGATGAATAATTTGCTGCTATAGATTATAATTGCTGTAAATAAAGGTTGTGACACATTCAATTCAATCTTGGCTTGGGGGGGCTTTCTATAGTTTTGAGGATATAAAAGCATCATTATATATTTTCCAATATACATTTTTAAATATTTTTAAGGGGCTGAATAAAGCTCCTTTTTGTATGAAGGTTTATGCAATATAATGTTTGCACTTTCAGATTCATCATGTTTTATTCAGTTATAAATGAGTGGCTCGACTCTGAATCCAGTACTGAGCAGTTTGGGAACAAGTGATTATCGTCTTCTCAAATCTAATGAATGTTCTTCTGAGAAGTTTCGAAGTTTCAAAACATGCAAACTTATACGTGGGAGGAAATATATCCAAAATTAACTGAACATTGAAGGGGAACTGTGAACTGCACATAACTAAATTTGTCTGAAACAGATTCTCCTTAAAAAAAATACTATTTGTAGTCGGAAGAGACCTGTTTTATTCACAAACAGTCGTGATTTTGTTGAGTGGCTAGGTGTCCCTCGCAGAGAGGGAGCAGCAAGCCGATTGGCTGTTGTGGAGCGGATGGGCTGGGGTGTGAGGTTTAATCATGTCCTGGGTGTCCTGGTCGTACAAGTGAGTTGGAAACTGCACAATGAGCGCAAAGGAACTTTCCCTCTTTCCCAGATGTATGTTCTAACAGCTTTCCTGCGACAAACTCCTTCATCTGTCTGCAAAGGGAAGTTCAAACCATGCAATCAAGTCATTTTTTTGATTGAAGGTATTTAACACTTCAGAAACACAAGGTACATTGTGCAAATTGTTTTTTGGGACAGAAATGAAAATCCTTCTCTAGCCTCAGCATGTTGACGACAGCTACTTAAAAAGGAATCGCAGCTGCAAGACCCACAATGCCACTTGTTTTGTTTTTCGCCTCTCAGAAACAAGAGACCAGCTGCCTTCGAAGGGTCCTCGAAAGGAAAAGCAAGTTCAAGTGTTGTCTCTTCAGTGGACCATCTTTTTACTCAAAGGCCAAAGTGTTCGAGCATCATCCATGTCAAGTGCCAGGACCCCGTTGCCCCGGAGACAGGAAGGAAGCTATTTTGAGCAGCGGGCCCGCTACCACTCCTCTGCAAGCTGCAGCCGCATGGCAGCTTTGAGAATTGCTTAAAAGTGGCAAAAACTGGCATGAAGCTGCGGCGACGTGTATCCTGCCGTCTGCCTGTTTGTCTAAATGGCCATAATTTGGTTTTCTTGTTCAAAAAGCATGGGGAGGAAAGGATTAACACCCTGCTGCACTGAAATAGAGCAGATGTAAAAAGGCAACCATGAATATTGGAAATATGAAATTATTTATAACAGAATTAATCTGCCGCAAAGGGGTGAATGTTGGCACAGCTCTCTTTTCCAGTAGTTGGTAGAATGAGGGAGAAGAGTCACCACTTCCAAAGAAATAGATGTTTGACATATTTTTCAATAACATCACTGGAGCAGAAGATCCAACAGCAGCTCAGGACAACTCTGTGCTGCCCACATCAACTCTACATACAATGCATATACTATACCTGTGTGTCCTAATTTGTGGTTTAAACTACACTGTTGATATATGAGAATGATTCCTGATGAGCAATGAGTCTTTCCTGCTCCTGAGAGATCACCTAACACCTGATTAGGATCAGCAGCATCCCCCCCTTTCCCTGTGTTTACCTTAAGTCTGCCTGCTCAGAGAGTCATGGCAGAGAAGTAGAGCCGTTCGTTCAGTTGGCGCTGGGACTGGCTGAGGGAGGAGAGGCTGAAGCGACGAGCAAACAAACACAGACGTCCCCGAGGAATTTGTTTACAATGAGCCACAACTTCCCCTGAGGAGGCACAATGTGAAAAAACAAGAGGCACAAGCCGAGCAGAAATGGCAGCGCTGCCTAATGGTTGCACTGGTTGGTTTGGAGCTAACTGTGAGAAACAAATGAGGAAAGACCACACGATTTCTGAAGGTCAATTTTCTGCTCATGTTTTTTTTCTTTTGTGTGAAAGTGCATACAAACTTTTCTCTCCATCGCAGTGAGGCCAGCAGCAGTGGTTGCTCATAGGGTCTTGCTCATATTCAAGATTCAGCAATACTGTCTTAATCCCTTTGAGGATTTGCCAAAAGATCTTCAATGAATATGTTGTTACTAACTTTTATTACCTAACTTAAAGTATCTTTTACTTTCATTGGATAGGATTCCTCAAAGTGTTTCCATTCTACTTACGGGTGCCATCGAAGCGTGTGGCGATGGTGTCCAGGAAGGTGTTCTGCGGGGCCAGGAGCCCCTTCATCACCGGCATCTTGACCCAGGCGTGGGACGGCTGGCTCTCGGTCACACCATCCCAGAGTCAGAGCGGCTGGCTTCCAGGGGCTCTCGGCGGGGGCAGGAGACTTTGAGGGTGACAGTCCAGTGTCATCCACAGGGACACACATTTACAGTAACAGCAGCCACCTTCCTCTGAGCGATGCCTCTCCCGAAGACAACTTGTGCAGCCCAGGGACACCTGAAATAGCTCCCTCCACCAGTGAACGGGTTTGGGTGCGGGAGGCTTAGATAGGGCTCACGTCCAGGTGATGCTGAGATCCAAGGAGCGTCACATCACCGCCCAGCTGTTGCTTCTCTGCAGCTTTCAGCCAAGGACCTCGTTCCAGCAGCACTGTGGAGGAAGTTATCATTCCGTTTTTTTTCCATCTACAAAGAGGAGCAGGAATCTGCAGGACCAAAAAAGACAAAGAAAATAGGACGGGGCAGGTGTCTACACCTCTTTCATCCCTCCGCTCAGCGCTCTGTCAGGATGCTGGGGCACAGTAGTTGCATCTTCTTGAGCTTTCTCTCACGACTCGCTCCTGCTTCCATCCACTCCTGCGATACCTCAGCCAATGAGATGCTGGCAACCTCTGTGGGGACCTGTTTTCATCTTTGGTGGGGGAAGAGAGAGAGACAAAGCAAGAGAAAGAGATAGAGAGAGAGAGAGAGAAAGAGAGAGAGTGAGGAGGGAGAGTTGGAGGAGGTAGGGAGGGGAGGGGGATGCTTTCGGAGCTGGTGACAGCACCATTACATCCCATAGAGCTACTATCAGCACATGGCTTTTGTGTGCATGTCTGCAAATCGAGGAAAGATGGATTACCTGCACGTCGGTCAGTGCAGCCTGTTGTATTCGGTTGGACTGGATGCTATTGTGCTGCTCTGTCATTGGAGACTCAAGGGAAATAGTTACCGTGTGGGGAAGCAATATATTCACATTTATTTTCTTATATACATCTACTTTTTTTTTCCAAAGTGAAGGAGCTGCAGAGGCTGTAAGACCTGCAGATGTCAAATCCCATATTTCTAGAATATAGCAACTTTTACAGTCCCTACTGGATGGAGCTGTCCACTGTTGCCTTCCCATACAGCAGCATCAGTATCCTCATGAGAGAATTAAGGCTCTGGGGTAAAAGCCTCTAAGAGGGGATTAAGAGGATAAGCCAGGAGATGTTTTTCATGAGGACTGAACAAACCAAAGGAAAACGTCACATCTTATCTCACTCTTGACCCAAGCAAACAGCGCAGCTTAGCCGATAAGGGAAATACCTCGAGATAGTGATGATGTCGTCCGCCTTAAGATGTTCCCTCCGTCAACAGCGATACCATTAGGTTTAATAGGAGTCATGGAAAGAGGAGCTTTCCATTATGATAATGAATGTTACTCTCATTACATATTAATGAAGAAACCTGATAATTAGAGGGATGATTATTTTGAGCGTTGGTTCTTAAGTTAAATGACAGGAGTGCAGCTCAGGTTCAAAGGCAGTGTAAACCACATAATAAAAGGGGAACAGCTCTTGTCAGGAGGGGTTAGAAGATGTGCAGAAGACGACTGCTCTGCTCGTTTTAAATGTGACTAGAAGAGGTTTTCAGCTCTGAGGCTGAATTGTCACCGTGATTTATGGGGAGCTTGAGGATGCCGAGGTTGTGTATATATGTTTAGCCGGCAGCCAGAAGAAAACCCAGAACACATCATGCGACAACAATACATCATCTTTAACTTTTTCTTTCATACCTTTAGGTTATTTTTTTTCAGGACTCATAAAACTTTGGAGCGTATGACGAAACATATGGGTTTGAAAGTGGAATACTTTCCACTCTGTGAAATAGAAACAGACAAAACTCCAGAGTACGTTTCCTAGACCATAAATCGAATGTAACTCTATGCAGATTGGGGCGTCAGGTAAAATAAAATGGATGTGAGAAGAAACAGAAAAACGTTTCTTGCAGGGGCTTTCTGTAATCTTGAGAAAAGTGTAAGCGATTCGAGCAACAGATGAAGGTTGAAATGCTTCAGGGCCAAAACAAATATGCTTGGACTTCATCTTGATTGACACCTCTCTAAGATAAGAGGTCAAAGAAGTGGTGAGTGATGATGGTGCTTGTTTGTGCACCGGCACCTTTAACAAATCATTTAGGTGGCTAAGAATTCAGATAAAAATAAAAAGGGAGGCAGCAGCTGCCGATTCTGATACTCTGACAGCGTGTGTCTCTGTAAACTCAACATTAACATCCTGTCAGTCAGGATAGGCCATTAAGATGCACTGGGTAATTAATCCATGCAGCAGGCAGCACAGGTGAGCTGCACCTGGAGAGACAGAGGCAGAAAACCAGTGAAAGTGGAGGAATAACTCGCAGACTGAGACTAGAAAGTATGGTTCCCTCTCTCAGATCCTATTCAAGCTCCGGCAACCCATCACCGCTATTTATTTTTAATGGCCTCTCACTGTCCTTTCTTCTTGTAGTTCATCCATCTCTGCTTGTCACTAATAAAGAGGATCATCCATTATACATGCCCACTATCTACTCCACGGTCTAATACGACACAGCGACACACAGGGAGCCAGGTGAAATATTACCCCGACTACATCTCCCAGAGTTCCGAGCTTGTTTTTAACATGTGCTGGAAGTAAAACGCTGAATTTAAAATGGAAAAGAATCAAATATTTACCAATATTCACCAGTAACACTTGCTCACCGTCTTTAAACTTGAATGAGAATCCACAGCCCTAATCCCGAAGGAAGCTGTGATATCTAGATTAGTTTTATAGCCGTCCTCATTCACTCGACATCCGAATCTCCCTCCTCTCAATTAAACACGTCCTCCTTACCTCAGCCAGGGACGGCCTGGCAATGTTGGCGCCCTAGGTGAGATTTCAAATTGGCGCCCCCCCCAACATACATGTGCAAACTGTCATGCATCCCCGAGAATGTTTGGACTGTATACAGATGCACACACAGGCAGACAAAAATGTAAGCTATAAAAAATAATAATAATATATAATTAAAAATATAAAAAGAGTCTGAAATCAGCTGTACTGATAGCATATCATATAATGTCGACAAAAATAAACATTAAAGATGTCCACAATCGGATAATTCTTACCTCTATATTGTTCTTTCTTCTCCTCCTCTACTTTGCGGTGCTTTCTGAATTGTGCACCTGATAATTTAATATTTTTTTGATTCATCTTTGACTCTAACCGCAGTCTATCACCGCAGCGTGTACGTCAGGGACACACCTGACGTGGAAGCGCAAATTCTGTGCGAGCCGCCGCCTGACTGTTCACACAGGGAGCCATCCAGGAGGATGTTTTAGATGCCGGCTTGCCTGTCCACGGAGCCACGGGTGTGACATCAGCAAATGTCCCTACTATGCTGCCAAATGAGTAGGTTTTTATACTTCTCTTTGTATGCATCATGCTGCTATGAGGAACATTTGTGAGGTTGTTGTTGATTAGGTTAGTTTTTATCTTTGTGTGCATCCAGCGGCATCGAGTGGAACGGCATATGCCGGTCAACTAGCCATGGTAGTACACCGACACCCAACTGGACAGGTTCTGTTTGGGACTTGGATTCGCTGCTTGGTATCTGATGTGATCCAACCTCCAGCCTGTCCTTTTGCTGCTGAGAGAGGGAGAGGGGGAGAGGGAGAGGGAGGAGAAACATTGAGGGAAGGCGAATAAGGAGATTGAGACCATTTCATAGTTTAATACAAACATTCTTTAGGGGTCCAAGCTTATTCAATATTGCACATTGCTAAAGCTGACAGGAAATATACTTGGTCTTATTGGACTGTTAGCACATCAACCTCATCCATCTCACATGCTATGCCTTGATGTGCTGTTTCTCCGCTTCCTTTGGACTATCCCTCAATTTGATGTCCCTTCAGAGTGTCTGGCCGTACCGCAAACCCTTCTGGAACTGTTTGCTGATATTGGCTCAGAAGCACATTGTGTGAATACTTTGATTTTATTAATTTTTTTAATTTTTACATGAAATTACTTTTCGATGCGACCCTACTTAAAAACTGTAACTGGCTACACTGCTGACATTGATGCTCCTTTATACAATATACTGTTACTGTTGAGTACAGTTATTTTTTTTAAATCCATTTTCACATTTCGTAGTTCATACTTGGCCTCTACAAAGTTAATACATGTGCACAGACGAGTGATAGGAATCCGAAGCTTTTTTTCAAGACATAGCACACCTACACTTTGAAGTGCATGTTTCATTAAAACTATTTCAGATAATTGAATGTTTACTGCTGCATGTTGAAATTATTTAATTCTTTGCTTTGGTTTTTAGTGCTATATTAGTATTAAGGTGTAAACAGAGAAAGTTTCTCTTTTTGAGAAGGAAATTCTCTTCTTCTTATATTACTGGTTTATCTACATTCTTCTAATAGACCTGTAGATTATCTACTTGACGGTTATTAATGTAAGAGGTAGGTCTTTTAACAGCTCATTTGTTTTGAATACACAAGTATCCACCATCGCTACAACTGTGTACCTATCATCCATGTTGTGTTGTGTACGACTTTGAAGGAGTTAGTAGAAAACTTTTGTGTCGCTTGTACTGTATGCAGTGTAATTAATTTCACTAATTTCACCCATTTTTCACCCTGACACAGTATGCTTGTTGCACACAGAGTACCAAAGAAGATGTGTTGAAAGTAACATTTAAACCAGGATGCTGTTTTCTCAACGCATACTGCCTGTGACTATGCATTATTCTTTCATTAGCAAAGCTCATTCAGGACAACAGCTGGAGTGCAGAGGAACCCAGCAGTCAGCAGGGGGCATCCTCAAGACATCACATGGAAACCAAAAGCAGCAGCAGACTGTGATTCTTGAAAGGCGTCAGAAGTTAAGGTTGTAAACTACTGGTTTATTCTCTAACAATAGGTTTCCAAAGCATGTTAAATCATCCAGTATCTAAAATATAAATGTAACTTTTAAGTAAGGCAAAGCAGCATAGAATGAAACGGACAATGAAATGGATAATTTGTCCATCTTGACAATTTGCTTATTTCCTCGTAGGAATTAGCAGACGTGTGGCCTAGTTGGTAAAGTGGTCGTCCTTCAATAAGGTGTTTGAGGGTTCGAGTCCCAGTCTAACCCCTGTTGATGCCAGCAATATACTGAAACCTGAATCCTATTGAACGCATAATGTGCGCAAGCGTAGTGGCGTGGGGTACATGATGCTTTTTAGGTCGCTTCTACCTCTGGTGCTGGAGGATGATGGTGTGACGTTACTGTAATGTTTTACATTGAATATGTCACGTCATGATAAATGAGTCTCGTGAGCCACACCGGAAAATAACTTAATGTCCCTGTTTCTGTCTGACACTGAGAAAATAAAGCAATTTTTTTAATTTGGTTCTCTGCATTTTGCGCCCTCGGCAACCTCCTGTACCAGAAGCCGCCCCTGACCATAGCCAACCCAGTGAGAAATCAGGCCTGTCATTCGCAAATCTCGGCTGTTTAAAATGAATTAACTTGTGACTGAGCAGATGTGCACAAATCCTCTGTTTGTGCGCGTGCGTGTGTGTGTGTGTTTATGCAAATCCTCAAAGCACATGAGGACAACAGAAAGAGGAAGACACACAGCATCCTCAACAAACACCAACTAGAAGAAGAAGAAAATCTGCATTTAACTGATAACAAAACGTCAAATAAAAGGTTAACAATACTTCTGATTTCTCGTATTCTCTCTATTAGGGCCAGAAGGCACTGGTCCCAGATAAGCTAAAATCAGATTGGCCCCTGATAGCCACTTTCCTGTCAGCAGTATTTTTATAAAATTATTATTTTTATATAACCTTGCTGAATCAGAAATTGTAAGTGGTTGTTGGACATATAATTGGCTCCTCTGTGTAAATTGATGTTCTTCAATGGCTCTCAGGTACTCAGATCATCGGCACAGGAAACTACCCCGCTGGGTTCAAATAAATGAATCCAAAAAGACTGTGAACACCGAAAAATAACTTAATGTCCCTGTTTCTGTCTGACACTGAGAAAATAAAGCAATTTTTTTTAATTTGGTTTAGTAGTTTGAGCCTTAAAACGTTTAGACTTATGAATGAATAACTCTAATCTGACATAAAAGCCTTAAAATCACAGTTATAAGAACAAAGAAAAGCAGTTCCCACTATATTTGTAGTTTCAGTTCTTTAAAGCTCAGATGTCTTTTTTAAACATTGGCAGAAGTATGTGTGTAGATACAAAACTACATAGCAGCACTGGCACAAGAGCAGGGAGGTGAAATGTGAAAGTCGGCCTGTATCCTCTGATGTGTTGGAGAACAGGAGGATTTCTCCCCCCCGAGAGGAAAGCAAGACCCCAGCCTCTGTTATGTTCACGTCATCGTCTCATGTAAAGACCATTTGTTACGGGCATCAATGAGCCAAATTTAGCTCTTTATCACTGCTGCATCGGTCTGATCGCACCATGGAGCCTGAATGAGGCGAGAGCAGCGTCAAATCCCTACTGAAGTGGGACGTTACTAAAAATATTAACCCACTTTGTGGACTGAGGGGCCTCCGGAGAGAGAAGTATGCCATGCAACAACATGCGGAGCCTGTTCAGTGTTTAGCTGCACATTTTTTTCCAGCCTTGACAACATGGTAAAGATTCACAAGAAGTTTAGTCAAGAGAGAAACTGACAAAACATAATAATGCCGGAGTTGATATTTAAATCCTGACTACGATTCATCTAAATATTGCTGTGTGTAAAATCCAGTCATGGAGCTAATGAGACAAATAAAAAGTGAATCTGTACACACAAGATTAGCCCCCTCTAGTGGTGGAGGATATCACTCAATAGGGAAACCTTATTGTGAAGAACCAACAGTTCTGGACACACATGTAATAAAGATAACTCATTTTCAGTTTCAAGAAAGGATATAATTAGCTGATGCAATGAACTTCTCCAGGACATCTAATCTCTTCAAGATGATTCTGAAGGGCGAAGAGCTCCTCTGTAGATGGAATATGAGCCCTCAACATGCAGCAGAGTTTTACTTGCAGAAATGTAATAAAGTTTCTGGGTCATAGAATCTAGGATGTTTTTTGCAGCCTCACATTTTACATACAAATCTTACTTATTGTGACACTGTGAATATGATGATGCCAAAACTTTCTATATCACCAGATGGTGTTGACTAAAAGAGCGATATTGTAAAGACTATGAAGCAATGTCAATATTTTAGGAGCTTTAGGAGAGTTCTTCCTTTTATGTTCTTTCGATTTTTCCCCAGCTGCACCAAAAACCATCATTGTACCTAAAATAAAATGCCTTCTCCTTTAAGACTTTTACGTGATATTAGGAAACAAAATGAAAACCTGGTTAGATAAACTCAGAAATTATCTTTAGCACTGGATAAAGACAACATATGGTTTAATTGTGACTGTCAGGGAAGCCTGGAGAGATCCTGAAACATTTCATCAAACAAAACAACAGGAGCAGTTTAACAGTTAGCTTTAATAAAATTATAAATATGGTTGATATAAACATTTCCAATAGTCAAAACTGAGCCTTTTGGTCACATTTCGGTCGCTAAAGGCACAATTCACCAACTCTGTCATTCAGTCAGTCAGCGCTCACCACAGTTAGAGTCACGGTTTCAGGAAACCGTTTTTCCCAGTAAGAAATCTGCGTATTCTTTCCTGCGCAGCACTCGGTGCATTTTGAAGGTGTTGGGTGAAGTGTTAGAGAAATCCATCATCTGCTTCCGGAGCTCCTTGAACGCGCCGTCCGCCACCAGCTGCACCCTCATTGGTCCGATGCTGCCCTTGATACGGAAAGACCTGTAGACCGCCGAGTCCTGCTGGAGACAGGCGTCCAGCTGACAGGAAGGAGACAGAGTTATGAGTGATTTCATGATGATAAAAAAAAAAAAGATACCATGGTGTGTATTTCTCACCTTGTATCGCTGCTCCTCTGTGAGGTTCCTCACGCCTTTCAGCTCCACGAACACCTGGTAATGAGGATCTGAGCCGCCTATTGAATCTCCTACAACACCACCACAGTAACGTAAGATTCATCATCAACGCAAACTGAGCCTGACTGACCACTCAGAAGATTTCACATCTTTCAGATCTTGCCTTAAAACAAGTGCTCCTACTTCCTCCAAAAGAATCTGAAACACCCCAAAAAGCTGCCTGATGGATTCAAGCAGCCCTACATCTTACCCATGATGCCGCTCTCAGCACAGCAGTAGTCGACCAGTTGAGATCCTGGCCACTGAGTGACGGCTTTCTTCAGAGTGTTGAGGAACAACGCTTCAGAAACCTTCTCCCCCCGAACGTTCAACATCTGACCCCGTCTGACAGGAGACGGACGCAGGGGCAAAATACTTATGTTTAAAAATGTACTAAGGCAGAAAAACCAAAGATACTTAACAAAGCATGAGATGATACATTTAGTTGTACAAAGTGTTGTACTGTACCTGTACTGAAACTCAACCATCGGACACTGATTATGGAATCCGACCACTTTCACGATGTCTCCCATGCGATATCTGTGAAACGGCAAAATACACACATCACTTCTACAACTGTCCACGTATCTGATGTTCAATAGTTTACACATTAATGACATATCAGAGCGTCTGTAGAAAGCAGAGCTCAGATCTTGATATTAGGTTCATCACAACTTTTTGTGCATACAATTTGAATTAAGGACACTTCATTTCCATCAGACCAAACAGTACTCTGAACTCAGAGTCCACAAACAGTGAGAAAGTGTCTTTGGTCAGGCTGATTAATGCGTTTCTCTCTATACAAAATTAATATTTATTCATATTTATAAATGTTCCTACCTGAAGAGTCCAGAAGCGTTTGTGACGACAAGCTCGTAGCTTTGTCCCTCCTTCACCTCCTCCATCAGCAGAGTGTGAGGCGCCTTCTCCTCAAGGCTGCTCTCGGGCAGGAACTCGCAGAACATGGAGCGAGGACACAGCAGGTAGCGCCTGTTTGGCTCCTGAGGCCACAGGTTCACCCCGATCAGACCTGCAGGGGCCCACATATCCAGTTAAAGACGATAAGAGGACTTTCTAACTTGACCACACATAAAAAAACTAGAATGGACCCAGTAGAGCGCACACCTAACTCAGGTCTTTTGTGCATTTGTGAATCCATGACCAACAAATGTACGTTTTAGCGTTATGATTAAAAAAGGCTTTGGGTTCCTACATCATTTTACCAGCTTTTAAGTCTATTAAAGCTACTTCCATTACATTAACTGTAGAGGCCTGCTGTGGGCCAAGCATAATACATACTTAATTTGCTTATAAGACCATGGATTATTGGAACTTGTGATGCTTTCGCAGGACAGTAGGACACTCGCCCTCCACCTGTTATGTCAGGCAGAATTTTCCTGGCCCCGTACCATCAGAACTGACTCTCACTTTGTCATTCACAGCAGCTGTTCCCACAGCGGTGTCCAGGGTCGCGTGCAGGTTCTTACCTTCAGTAGCAGCATAAAAGGGCGAGTAGAAAGGCACCCCCTGGCAGTAACTCTCCCTCAGCATTTCCCCATAGATCTGATTGGAACCAGAGTCCACGGCCAGCACCAGGTGGAGGTGAGGCCACAGCCGCTTGGCGATCCCCCTGAAGCCGTCCTGGAAGTTGACCCGGAGCTGAGCAGCTCTCTCTGGGTCTGGCTTCATCAGAGCTTCCAGTCTGGTCCTCACTTTGGGCTCCAGAGCCAGAGCACTGCTGACCGTCCCTCGTTCGATGTCCTCCACAAGCTCCTGCCAACGATCCTGCAGGACGGGGAGGAGATCAGAGAGAAATTACTCTTCTAGTCCTTAGTTCATTAAACACATTTAATATCATTTGCTGCTGCATTTATAAATCGTATAAAAAGAGAAGAGAGTGATGCAGGAAGAAAACAGTCTGTACCTGTAGGGCAGTGAAAGCATAGAAAACTGTGGATGCAAAGTTGGACTCCAGTGTTCCCACACTCTGATCCTTCAGCGCAAACAGGAGGTGCAGGTAGAGGGTATCCTTCTCACTGGGAACCTAAAGAGTTAATAGTTTTATATCTAATTATTCAGAAGTGTTTACGTTGATCTGCATTGAAATCAAGAGAAAATCATAAAAACAAATATTCAGAAACAGTAAACCACTTCCATACCGATGGATATGTTTATTGTACCTCAAAGGCGGGTGCTGGGGTGGTGTAGAGGTTCAGCATGTGGCGGGAGGAGGCTGGCGTGGAGGAGTTAGGTCCGATGGTAATGCCGGCCTCAGACTGGCGAAAGGTCGGTGTGTAGAAGAACTTGGTCGTGCGCTGCAGGCTGTCAGTTGCAGGGAACGCCTGCCGCATGGCGTCCAAACACACAGTCACTCCCTGGTGGACAAACACAAAAAATTATTGTCATCATCATAGTTTCATAAGTACAACACAGGCCGGAGCTGGGCCAACACATCATCGACACAAAGCGCCGGCTTCACCTGCAGGAAGAACTCAGTGTTGGTGTCCTTGGTGCTGAGCAGCATGGCGCTGGATCCCGACGTCCCAGATGTCATGGCCAGGATCAGCGGCTTCTCAGCAATGATCACCTTCTCCTCTCCTGCAGCGATGCGTCGGATGCGCTCTCGGTAATGCTCATACGTGGTGATGGGGTGACGCGCCCGGAAACTGGCACTGTCTGAAACAGCAGTGTCACCGTGAACAAGCAGCTTATGACATAATTTCACTGACCATCAGTCGACTTTTGAATTGAAATCAATAAGTCAGACATATTTTCTTCTTCAAGGGTCCCAAAGCTTCATCTTATAACTTTAAATTACTCATGAGTTTGATAACAGTTATAATTATATCTTTATTTACATTTTATCTAGAAACATCTGAAGTATCAACATTTCATTTAAATATGTTTGGGATTATGATTCTCTGTGTTTGTTTATGGAGCAAAACATTGAAATTGAATCAATTTGGGTTTAGTCGTGACAAATGTAAAACCAAAGATCGAGATTAAATTGAAGGAAAACGTGGGAGAATCTGACACTTTCATTATTATATAAGTTAAACTAAATAACTGATGGACTGATGATCCACTAAAATAAGTGATTAGAAAACATTGACATGAGCCGAGAGGGATTATAACACTTTTTATGTATTTAATTGAAGAAAACAATCACTGATTATGTATTGATTGATTGATTGGGAAATTCTCACTTAGAGTAAGGTGAAATAAATCTATGGAGTCAATTATAAACATTAGGACCTCAGTGAAACGCTGGTTGGGGTCCTTCTGGCATCGCTGGCTCTGCCTATAGACTTTACGTAAACCATATCATCATGTTACATCACAGCTCAGCTCAAGGACACATGTGTGTGAGAGCTGCTGATCCTCATTAAAACAAGATTATCTTTCCTCTCACCTTTCATGGAGCTGAAGTCAAACTCTCTTCCATAGCTCGTGTCGGTGTTTTTACGCAGGCGCTTCAGCAGCGTCTCCTCCTGGACCCGCTTCACGTTGAGCGTGTCGTCCTCCAGCTTCCTTCTCTGCCTCCTGCCCAGCCAGCCCACCGCCTTCACGGCCACGTACTGCCCGAGCAGACCGCTCCATGTCCGGCGCTCACCCTTCAGCTTGGAGCCGATGTCCCTCCAGAGGAACGCCATCCCGACCAGGGAGCACACACCGAGGGCGGAGGGCAGGAGCGGCGGCATCCCTGTGGGAGACACCCGGGGAATGAGAGACGAGCCAGGTGGGGGCGCTGTTGGTTTATGTTACACCCACAGCCCCCCTATCTTTTTGAAAACCAACACACAACACAGACTCTGCTTCACTGTCACAACAACACGTGTCACGTTCGGCTGCGTCCTCTTACCATGCGTCTGTACAACGATGGCGACAGCGACCGATAAAACCGCAAAGCCCAGCGGCACAGCGACACGACGCCAAGAGGAAGCCATGAAGAGAAAACTGTGTAACCCCCTGGTCCTGCTGTTTCGAGTGTTTACGTGTTTATTAATGATCACGCTTCATGTTTACGATCCTCAACTTCTGCCTCCTATCAGCTGTCTGAGCAGCTTCCGTGTTTGGGTCAGAGCCGGCCCCTGATTGGTTAACTGAACGATGACGCGACTCATGGCTGCTTTCAGTTTTACTCTCTTTATTAATCGTGGAAATTTACAAACTGGAAAACAATCATACACAACATTTAGATAATGTGTATAATGTAGAATTTACTCTGTAAAATACTACATAAGACATATATATGTTCATATAGTAATACAAAGAATATACTTTATTTATAGCACTTTAAAAAGAGTTTACAGTCAGTTTCTCCTCTGGCTTCACGTTAGTTCATAGAAACTCCTTCGTCATCTCTTCTCCTCAGAACCTGCAAAGCATCACACACTTTGACGATGGGCTGAAACAATCAGTCAGAGAGAGATCAGCAGTTTCCTCACCTACTTCACTTCCATGGTGATGGCTGATGAGATAAGACATAAGATTCAGTGAGATGCATGAAGTGATAGACACAAGATCTAAATTATTTTAGGTGTTTCATTGTATTTGTTTTTTTGGACTAACCTTCCCAAGAGGAAGGGCACACTACGGCTCCATCGACAGACAAAACGTGGATCAGCTCAGCCAGCCAGGACACCTCCGCTGGGTCATCAACGAAAACCTCCTCTGGTTCATCAACGCACAACTCAAATTCTGCCACAGTCAACACAAACACAAACCATAACTTCCGCTGCCATCATTGTTCGATCTAATCCCAAGAATACAAAACACTGAGCAGCAGAATAACATGGAGACATTGGAACATGTTTCTCCTCTGAGGTGACCTGTGAAATACTCTTCATCTTCCTCCGCCTCCTCTTCCCTCTCCTCTTCGGACCAGGCCTTGCTTGTTCCCGCTGCAGCGCTGCAGTCAGACATGGAGGACGTGAGGTTGTCGGTTTGAAGCCGCTGTCTCAGGTCTGCTGTGTCACAGATGTAGGCCTCATTGTAGAAGCGGCTGGCTGCACACATAGACCCAGAAAGTTTAAAAGAAAATGAAAAATGCACCTTTGACTTGTGATTATGTATTATTGAAATATCTGGTGATAGGATACTTAGTCACAACAAGTAGGATTCACCCACTGACCCTCCATGTCCTCCAGCTGCTGGATGT
This sequence comes from Platichthys flesus, assembly GCF_949316205.1. Classification (NCBI taxonomy): domain Eukaryota; kingdom Metazoa; phylum Chordata; class Actinopteri; order Pleuronectiformes; family Pleuronectidae; genus Platichthys; species Platichthys flesus. The sequence goes on along the minus strand of NC_084964.1, from coordinate 14,958,620 downwards.
AGCTGACTGCGTCTCTGGTGTCGATGTGCCGCCGGTGGCTGTCGGTGAGGTGCCTCAGCACGTGTTTGGAGTGGAAGGCAGAGTGAGTGTAAAACACCAGCTCAGGGAGACACAGGGACCCAACAGCAGCGACTTCAAACCGTCTGCCCTGAAGAGCAAGAGAGAAGAAAGGCTCAAAATCTAGGTAGAGTTGGGGGTGATGTTCTACAGGTGGCAATACGTTTATGTAAGTTTAGGTATGTACTTGTTGTTGTGTTTTTAGGGCCACAACCTGGAAGGTGAAACGATCGATGTTGGTCCAAGAAAGATCGTACAACAGACACAGTTTCCCTTCCACCTCCTTCAGAAAAAAAATCTAATCAGTTCACATTTATTAAATAATCCAACTCACAAGTAAATTGGTTCAGAAAGTACAGATTTTTCTTTACACTCACAAGTCAAAACAAGTCAAAGCCATTGAGGAGGACCCACCTCGTAAATATGGACTCCTGTCACCACCACCCCAAGAAGGATGGAACTTCTCCGCTCTCTTTTATTCTGAATATATTGAAAAACAGGCGGGATTTATAACGGAGGCTGCAGCAGAGAAAAATAACTTCGGTTAAATATGCACAAGAATTTATTAAAAACTAAAGATTAGATATTAGAGACTAGATTAGAGAAGTAAGCAGCTTGACAAAGGGATAATCCGTGTGCTATTATCTCTATTAATCTTCAGATATAAATTGCTCCAAATTCACACCAGCATTGTATTCGAGTCCTGTATTTTGATGAATGTACAGACGTCTGAAACTGAAACACATCCTCCCAACCCTTTGACATGATATGTGTCTGCTTCTTTACAGGTTAAAGGTTTCAGGTGTTTTCCTCCTCAGTGAATTGAATCACTGACTGTGTCTCATTTCAGTCTGACCTGTCTCATCCTGTAGAAGGTGACCGGTCCGTCCTGCAGGCCGCCGGCCTCTTTGATAAACTGCAGCATGGCCTGGCTGCGTGTCACACCTCTCAGGTCGCCGTGCAGCGCAGGGCAGTGCTGGAGCAGGTATTCTCGCCCTCGACGTTTAATCAGCTGAGCACAAAAACAATTAAGTCACATCCACACACAATAAATTAATATGATTTCAAAGGTTGTGGTCACACTTCATTTGTAAGTCTATTTTTTACCCAGGAGGGGAAGTAATCTTCAGGAAGGAAGTAACATCTCTCCTCCTCTTCTTCACTCCCATCCCTCCCCCCCTGATCTCCAACATCAGCCTGAAGAGCAGAAGCTGCGAGCTGGAAGAACAGAGCTTCCTGCTGGCGGCTCTGCGAGCGCAGGACCTTCTGCCTCAGCTCAGTGTAGTAGAGCTGCTGCACTTTGCTGCTCCTGAAACGACCAATCAGGGTACTCAAATCACAAATGTCATCTTAGTTACGTTAAGTCTGGGAGCTTTACAATCATTCAGAAAAATGATGCTGATGAGGCCAACTTACAATATCAGCTGCCCATTCTCTATATAATACTGCACCCTCAGAAATACGATGAATGGGACCTGAGAATGTTCAGAACAGAGTCAAAGAGGAGGATCTCATTTAAATGCTTATTCAGGTGGAGTTAAGATTTCAATAAACAAAGAAAAAATCATGAAACACAGACCCGATGTTCGTTAATTTGTACAAAAACAATTAAAACTCACTGTTATTGAGCTTCTGTTCCATCTTTTGCCAAAGTACTTGCTCAACTTCAGGCCCAAATCAAGAAAGAGATATTCATTATCTATGGAAAGCATATAAGGCATCAAGTCCAGTGATTGTTTTGTGCACAGTTTATTAAATCCATTTGAAACAATCAATGTCAAATAACTCCCACAGGCTAATGAGTTGCTGCCCCCTTCAGTGCGAGCTTCCTCCCTACGCTGCAGCATTCCACAGTGAATGAAGTGAAAACATTTTCACACGACCTCCCGCGCATGTGACACCATCGCTGACCTCTGAGAACAGCCAGGCCGAAGATGAAGAGATCAGGGACGCCGAGCTGCTTCAAAACGCTGTTCAACACCTCCTGGGCTCTGGATTTCACCTGGAAAACACCACAGTTACACACACTGTAATGACAAGGGTGACACAAGAGCTACGTGATTAAACATTTGACTAATTGTTAGGTATTCAGACATGATGGAGATCCCTTGTTCAAATCTATAAACAGCTTGTTTTAGTACATCAATAAAACTTCAAGATCAAATGATCACCAAGAATAATTATCTTTGAGCAAAGCCTTATGCAACTAAATTAAATACCAATGTCTCAACACTGGCAGTGAAGAAAAGCCTTTAAGTGGTTTAGATATATGAACTTATTTAATTCCAAGTGATGCACAGGGATGAGAGAGAATAAAAACAAACCAATAAACAGACTTAGAATCGACTCACTGTCACGGTACAGTCCAGGTGCTGCTTGTTGGGAAGGAGGATGCACACTCGTCGCTTCTGTTTCGTCCTCATTGTCACAGGAGCTTCTGTTGCTGGTCTCAGTCCTGCTTATATCCCCCCCTCCTGTCCTTCAGTGGGACAAACACACACGTCAACCCGCCCTCCTATGTCCTGAGGTGTTCTGACAAAAATCAAACAGTGCATAGTAATGCTATAAACAAAGTTGATCTGTGAAGTATAGAGCTGAAACAATTACTTGGCAGTAAGATTGATTATCAATTCCAAATGTTTTCATTTTTTGTCAAGCACTGCCGCTCTTCTCTGTTGTATGCTAATACACAGCACGAGAATATAAGGCGTACATTTGAAAAGTTGTGGGAACTTTAGATTCATCCACTAATACCATCAGGTTCCGATCGCTCCAAGATTTCATTCTGTAGCAGGACAACAAGCTCAGAGAATATTTATCGGTGGTTCACTATCAAAGTCGTACCTTATAAAATGTGTGAGCAGATGCACTGAGGAGAAAACACGTAGCAAGTGAACTGATTAAAAACGCAAAAAATAACTATTAATGTCTACCTCACTTTACCTTTTTGCCTAAAAGCTTTGCACAGACACTAAACATACAATATGGGGTTTGGGAATAATGCACTTGTGCCTAAATTTGACCTTTTAAATGCACATTTATTTTAAAATACAACTCCAAAACCTAAATCGTTAGGTTACTGGAACACCCAATAAAAAGCAATGTTAAAATAATCCACAGAATGATAGTGGACGATAAAATGATGATTGTAGTAAGTGTGGTGTGCTGGTGCCGTGCAATGTGCTGCTTCAAAACAGACCAACCTAAACCATACTGAAACATTTACTGCCCCCCCCCCCCTCCCCAAAGATAAGACAACAGACAAGAGACCATTGTTAATCTATCATTAATTTATTCAAAAACCATATAGAATAATGCCAATTGTGCTATGCTTTGAGGAAGCAAGAACAAAAAAAAAAAGTGACATTTGTTTTTAGTAGCTGGTGATTCTTCTTTTAGTAACCACAGGTTCTCTGCACTTGTATACATGTGTATATTTTTTCTTTTGAAGTAACAACCCACCTTTTTGAATTCTACACGAAAAAATATTTTTAACATGCACAAAAAACACACACACAAAAAAAGAAACAACGAAAGAAACACTACAGTGCATTAAAAAGGCACCTGCTCCCCAGATACAGGCATGATTTTTTTTAATTCTACAAAATTTGTACATAGTAGTTGCAGTGGGACGTTGTTAATGCAGCTTCAGTCTCAACAACCCCCACGAGCAGTTCATAAAAACTATATCATATCTGTACAGACTCTGGAGTTTCCTACAAGATCACACAAACCCTTCAGGGGACAGATGAGATACATTCAAGAGGTAACACATTTTTTTTAGCTTCTACACAAACACATATTATGCTCTTCAACATAATTCACATACTAGACTGTAAAATACAATTCCCAGATTACGTGGAGTTCACATTGAAGAGTCGATGATTAGAAGGCGACCAGAGGAAACATGCAGTAGTCTGTGTAGTGGTTTTGTCCTGGCGGTGGCGTCCCCTCAGTGTGTGTGTGTGTGTGTGTGTGTGTTTTGGGGGGGGGTGGGACGTTACAGATTGTGGGCTCAGAGAAGCTTAACATGTCAGAGAGTTTCAGCTTAGTTCTCTGATCGCATTCCCACTTAAAATCACATACTTTTCTCTTCTTCCACATGCTACTGGTGTAATTTACCAATCTGCAAACAAGTACATCTTTTTCTAATCGAAGGTTATTTCAGACACAAATTCAAACTGCATGAAAATATGCAGTTCAATGTTAAATATAGCTGTAAGCTGGGAAGATTTAAATTAATTTTACAGCTCTTGGTATAAATATTAATTTATATCAGACACCCAATTCGTCTTATTGCCCAGACAGATGGAGAATGTTGAATTCTAACATTCACAATGTATTCACATTGAGATTTGGGTCAGTAGTTCCTAGACGCCCTCCTCCCTTTCTTATCAGCTGCTGTCAGCCTTGCATGACAACAACGAATATTAAATCTTTACACTCAGAATTTAGAGGTTAACACATAAGACAAGAGTCCTGTTGTGTTACAAGATTATTTTTTCAATATAACATCATACTACCGCAGAGAAATGCGCGGCTACTGTGCAGTGAGCTTCCACTGAAATGTTTTATTTCGGTAGTTACCCCCGCCATGAAGGTTATGTTTTAGCTCCAGCCAGTTTGTTTGTCGGCAGAAAGCCGCCAAAACTATTGCAAAAACTTAGAGGAAGGACGGGACACGGGCCAAGAAAGAATCCATTCAATTTGGGGCAGATCTGAAAAAAACGGCAGATCCAGGAATCTTTTTCCAGCTTTCTTTTACCAGGCGAGCTAATGAATACAATGCTTTTTTGTCATTACTTATTTTGGGGGACTGCCATCTATGAGTGTGTATAATTTGGTGCAGCTTGATATGATTAAGGGGACTGTGGGGCCTTGGCGGAGGTATACGCTTGAGTATTCTGGTTTAGGTGTTTTTTTAATTTTCATCATCAACGTCTTTTTTAATCCCGGCATGCCTGACACATTCTTTCTGACATGCATTTTAGAAAAAAAAAAAGAAGAAAAAACTTAAATTATCAGAATCTACTTACAAATAGTTTTTTAAGTTTAACTATATATTTTACAATATAAATTTGAGAAAGTAGAACAAACGTGCTGAACATCTGAAAATAAACTGTTGAGGAAATCGTTTGTTTTTACTGCTTGTCACAGCAGTCTGTGTTTAAACGTAAACAACTCAAAGTACAGTACAACAACGACAACACTATCACATCCTCACTAATAACTAACTCTCATAGACCTGACCTATTGTTCAAACGGGCACTTACAATTGTCTGAGTGAGTTTGCTCTCTCGGCAGAGGTCCGTCCCTGAAAATCACGACCAAAGAGTTTCTGAGCTGCGGTTCGATGCAAGGGGATGTGATGGCTGGTATCAAGTATTTTAAGAGCTGTGTGATGTAACATTCATTGAAAAGTGAAAAGAAATGTGTTGCACAAACACAAAGACCATTCGTCATCAAAACTCAAGATGAAATGTGGAACTGAATGCACTTAGATATTAGTTGGTTGAATGCACTTAAATACGGATACTCGTGATCTTAGGCTTCAACTACCCTTCAACTAGGACTTTGAACAGGTACATTTTGTATTTGCCGAGTAAATATTTGTAAATAGTTGAATTGGTTTGCAGCTTATTGTTTTGATATCTTAAACTGTTAAGAATGACAAATATACGTAGGATTAGATTTTTACAAATATTTTAGTGAATGAAAATTTGCATATGTTCGCATTTAGCAGGGATCCTATATCTCCCAGCAAATCTCTCTATTTAAGCTCCCTATATTACTGATGCTGCCAGAGTGCATGTATTTAAATGCAATATAAACAAGAGACGTCGCTCTCTTGTGCCCTATGTACAGGAATTTACTTTCAAGACGTTATCGAACTACGTTTCGTTTTCTACTGTATGATAGCGGAGTGCACTGCAGATAAAACAGCTTGACAAACAAACAGAAAAGTTAACATAAACACATCTTCGTTGTTGTTGGTTACGTTCACTATTATTTGTATGCATATTTAGCTTGTTAACTTGTGTTGGCGAAAGGCAGCTTGTTTTATTCAGATTGCTGTAAAAGTGTTACTATCCTGCTGTATATTTTCTGATGGTTTAAAATTCTGATAGTATTAAAACATCTTCACATCACTGGCAACGTTCAAGAAGATGCGGATCGTACCGAGACGTACCTCTTCAAATAACGACACATGTTGTGTTTCATCAGCCGCACAGTTCCAAGACAGAGAGTCACAGACAAACACAAAAAAAAGGGAAGACTGGCTTCAAGTCTCTTCCAGCTAACGGCTAACAGTTAGCGGCTTTTGCGTGAAGGCACTTCCTGGTAAAGCGTTCCACAGAGTAGCACCTGGGATTGTTTTTGAAGTAACCAGTAGAAGCCCTTTAGTGGAAGGAGCCTGGGGTGTGGGCTGGGCCGGGAGGTGTCTTGGTCACAGCAGCGTGAACCCTAAGATGTACTGCAGGAGTTTGTTCCGATTGGCCTGAGGTAGAAAGGTGCTGCTCAGCTCCAGAGAATTCACCTTGTTCTCTCTTCTCTCCTTCAAGACCTACACAGGGAGAATAACAGGAGGAACGAGTTTAATCCAGCTGGAAGAACCTGAACGGCTTCATTAACACTAGTCACAAAAACAACAACCATGTAGCACATCTTACTTTGGCCTTTAATTCAACAAACACACTTACCCCGAGGTCTTTGAATGTCCTCACTGTGTTTTTTACAAGGTAATGAGTTGCACTTTCACCTGAAATAGAAAAAAATATATTATAGACATTCTAATATACTGTATTTACAAGAGCTCATTTAAGAAATAACATTTGTAAATCAATGGAAGCTACTTCTATTCATATTAAAGTGCATTAGTGCCAATCCTTTTACATCTTGTTTAAATTGTACAAATATAAAAACACATAAAATACATAGGGCAGTGACTTTTACTTCTTTATTTCACGTAGGAGTAAAAAGTATTTCAGTGTTACCATAAGCAGCCACTCCTCTCTCTGTGCGTGTGAGCAGGTATCTGAAAAGTCTCTGGGTGTATTCGGACTCAGCCATTGGCTGACTCAGACTGTGGACAAAGATGGCAGCCCCACTGTAGGCCTCCAGCACTGGGCTGAGCAGCCGCTGGAGGAAGATGAAGAAGTCCTGGTGCTCTGCGGAGACACTCACCTAATTGATTGAAAGAAAAAAAAACACGCAGCGAAAGTCAGTGATTGGACGCTGAAGATGCTGGACTTTGCAAGTTATTAATGTGCCATGGTGGTGATACATTCTGATTATATTTGTATCTCTGAGTCAGACCTTGAGGTAGCGATCTCTCTGTTCCTCTCCAAAGTCACTGTCCTCATCCTCCTCGTCACTTCTCCAGGACAGAGGCTCGGGAAACTTCTTGGACCAAGGTTCCTCTGTGGGGCTGGGGCTCAGCTCCTCCTGTTCCTCCTGACAAACACAAATAAAGGTTAAGACTATCTGGACCATTGAAGAAGCTCTTCGCAAGATGTATCACTGACTGAACTTCCATCTAGTGTTACAGTAATTTGTGCGTGTTTAAACTGACCTCTGCTACGTAGAGAACCCCATACTGGATCAGCCGGGTCACTGCATCATGGAAAACCTGGTAAATCGTCTGACAGGGCTGTAGTGAGGATGAGAAACAGGGAAACGAGGAGTAAAACATTTAGATTTAATATGTGTTAAAATGAACACCATTTCCTCAAATCCGATATCAGTCAGTGAAACCTCTGGACCTAAATTTCTAACTTGACAGACTGATCATGTAGAGTTTGCATGGTCTACAAAGTCGTGGAACTTACCGGTGCCACCGTCACCTCGTACGTGAGGAAGTGGGAGAGCCCGGCAGCCTTGCGGATGAGTCTCTCCTGACTGAGAGGGAGGCTACAGGGACCGCCGGACGGCTGATCCGACTCGGACTCGCCCAGCTCTCGCTGCAGGGCCAGGATGCTACAGGCTGCAGACACATGAGAACAGAGATTTTAGGAGGGAAAACATTTAACCGTCAGCACTGGGAAGTCTAACAAGGACATGACGCTTGTGTGTGTGTGTATGTTTGTGTGTGTGTGTGTGTGTTTTTGTGTGTGTATGTTTGTGTACTGACTGACTAAACCATTTAAAAAAAAGGGCAAACAATACAACACCCCTCATGTTGTCACAGTTGTTGGTCTGGTCCAAATAGGGCCTCTGTATTGAAACAGGCTCCGCCCTCACCCAGCTTGATGATAAAGATCAGTGATGCACTAGAGTTAACACAGCACAAGAATTAACAACTTGCTGTCTCGACGTACCAATGATTGCATCAGGAATGAAGACGTGGAAAAGGCCGTTGCTGTAGAAGTTGAGCTCGAAAAGCGCAGGTACACTTTGGCTGGGTGCGATCGTGAACTCGCCATTGCGATTTGCACTACTGGTCACGTTGACACAATTTCCAAGGAGGTGGAGGGCGCGCATCACCACGTCCTCCGAGTTCCCCGAAAAGCCCAGGTCAAAGTCCCGGGAGAGGATCTCCTCCTTCATGTTGAAGAAGTCCTCCACCAGCTTTGACAGCACCACCCCCTGGAGAGAAGACAAAGAAAAACACATGCTCAAAAAATTTGAAAACAATAACGTGGATGAACCCAGATATAGAACAACTAAGAACTACAACTGGCATAAGTTTGTTTTATGCAGCAGTAAAACAAATTCCACTGTCAGCTTATTACATTGGTGTGCCTGCAGAGGGCAGACGCTTACCACTAAAGTAAAGAGGGGGTTGGTGTGCAGGCAGGAAGAGAGATCTCTTACTACCATGCAGGGGTAATGTGACATTTGGATCACCTTGGGGTAATGGAGGAAGCATGCAAACAAGAAAAGAGAGAGGGGAATTGGCAGGGGTGGGGTTGTTTCAGGGGACAGAGGGGAAATGAAAGGCAACCACTTACTTTTCTGTGTCTGTACAGCAGCAGACAGGCCACGATGTGGGTAGACATGATTGCTGACGACTTATTAGCCGCTGCGAGGTAGACACAAAGACAAATTTATTAGCAACACACAACACAAATATATTATCAAAGCAGAGATGATGGCATGTCATGAAACTGGAAGGAAGATGCTTGATCTCCAATGTCAATCAGACATGATAAATACATAAAACTTTAGTCACAATTTATGTTAATTAATCAATCAATCAATATGACAGATCCCATGTTATTACAAATATTTAACACATCATAATAATTTCAGACCACAATAAAATATGCCATGAACTAGATAAGTTATAGTTATGAGTAGGAGTGAAACATGTGAGAGTGTGTGTGAGGCTGAGGGGTTACTATTGGTCATTTTGAGATTAGTTCAGGTTTGGGGGGAGTAAAACACTTGTGAGCACTGGTACTGCATTCCTCCCCTCTTCTGCCTCTCTTTCCTCACCTTCATCCCATTGGCTAAAAAGAACATGCCATCCAGCTGGGGACTCTGTGATTGGCTGAGGATGGGGAGGAGGGGGGAAATGCAGCTGAATTAGCTGGGGGGAACCGGTTTCCGTAGTGCTACCCTAGAGCAAAACGCCGGGAATGATGTGAAGCGAATGTACTGATGCAGCGCTGTGTTGGATTTCAATTAAGAGGGAGGGGGTATAATGGATAGCGTTTCATGAGAGCTGCTTTTGCTCCAGTTAGCAGGTGCACCTTTATCACAAGATGAGGAGGAGAGCCCTGCACTTAGACGTGATGGGAGCAGTGCCTCTTAAAGCACGAGCCATGGGCTAAATTTGGCATCCTTGTGTGTTTATGATGATACATGACCTCTGATCATTTACAAATATTATAGACAGTCAGATTCATATTAAGGAATAATAATAAGCTGTGTTTTTGTGGATTTCTTACTGAAGAGGACGTGCTTGGCCAGGTTGTTAATAAGTTGCCGTCTTAAGATGTCATCGGGCAGCTCTCTGTTCATCTGCTGCTCCTCCTGCCCCTGGAACAGCTGAGCATCAGGCCTGAAAGAATAATGGTGGCACAAAAACATTTAAAATTACGATTTTACTATTTCTGATTGATATGGTACACAGATTTACCCCAAATGGTATAGCCCTATAGGCATATGGCAGCTCATTTAACTCAGTGTCATTGTCTCTTGTTTAACAAGGGGTTACAAAATAAACTGCGGAAAGTTTTAATCATATTTAAAACCACCATAAACACAACGGTAACTTACTTGATGACCACATATTTACAATGTTTAATTCATCGTTGAGGCTGTGACTGCAAAAACCTTGATTAGTGTTTTTTTTAATTAACACAAAGCAAAGAAAGAGATTCCATGGGATTCTACTCATGGGATAATAGTTCAGTTAAACCTGAAAGTATATGAGTTGGATCTATGTCACCACAGTGAAGAGGACATACTTAGTAGGACAGGATTGTGGTGGCATCTACGTCACTTCTCCAGAATGTAAACAGCTATAATGTGTTAAAGCAAACAGCAGCAAGAAAGCAAGTGTGGAAAGCCTATTAATCAAGATGAGAAACAGAGAGGGAAATAGCTGGGGTTGACTGACATTATATAACGAAAGCTTGTTATTACGAGGGGACAGCGCTGAACTCAAGTGACGCATTCCGATCAACTCGAGTGCTGCGCTCAGATGTCAGATAACAGACCCAGAGAAGAACAGAGAAGTCAAGAGTGGAGACGAGGGGTCATAATGTTACAGGTGGGACTGTGGGACTCCTAAGAGCTTGAACACTGGGGTGGATAAAGATGTCAGCGGTCTGGAGTGTGGCTACACTTACTGTGCAGAAATAATGATGGGCATCAAGGTGTGCTCCAGGGACTCTGGGGCTGGAATATGGCGGTTTCTCTGGGTACCCAGGTATTCCTTTATTTGACACACAAAAGGATAATTAAGAAAAATCCATGTGACATCAATAACACAGCTTTTCATTATCTAGAAATAAATGCAGCAATGATAAAAGTTTTTATATTCGTTAAAAGCTGAACCTGCAATCAATCACCTTCAAAGAGAACGGCTGGTTGAAGTCAACCCGCACACAGCCGTAGTTCTTCCTCAGCATCCGGAACACTCCACACGCTATTCCCCACAAGCTTTCATTCTGCTTGGGCTTCCCCTGCAGGGATAGATGAGTTCAGACAGGAGCAGTTCAACCTTTGAAATACTCTGTCTCAAAACAAAACACTCTTGTTTCAAGAACACATTGACATAAACTCACAATTCCAGAAGCCATATAAAATAAATTTATGGTGAGTGTGTTTTTTAACGACTTAGTAAAACCTTAGAAATAACCGTAACATCCAGGCACTTACCAGCTGCTCACTATTGTAGTTGCCCTCCAGGATGCGGTCGTAGGAGATCCCGACCGGCACCACCAGTACGTCAGGTATGGACCCACTCCACAGTGCATCTACCACAAGGGACAGCATGCCTGCACGTGCTGTGGACGGCTTACCGCTGCGAGAACGCGTACCCTCCAGGTAGACCTCCAAAAACTGCTGCTGACGCAACAACTCCTCAGTGTACTGAAGGGAGATGGATGAAACGTGCAAGTGAGAAGGGTGGGATGACGTTGAATGAGAAATGGTGGCACTGACTAGATGTTGGAAGTGAGACAAATGTGTAAACACTGGGTGTAAAGGACAATTTGTGCAAAAACCTTCTTTAAAGAGACACAACATTGACTCCATTACGAGTTGTAGGTAAAGCAAAATAAAAGCTGTGCAGCTGTTGTATATCCAAGTTAAAAATGAGTGGAGGTCAACAGCTTGACCCACCCCCACCCCCCTTCTCATCAACACATTGCAGGGTACTGAGCATGTGCCAAAGAAGCCATGTTGTGCATCGGTCTCCTGTGTGCAGTATGTACACAGCTTTTTAGAGCAGAGGCCTTACCTGAAATAGACTCTAGGCTGTGGCATTTGGAATAAACTTGGAAGAGGACTGATAGCCAGGTTTAGCTTGCACTAGAGCAACTAGAGGTAGGGCTGCACATGCCTTTTTTATTGCCTGTGCTTCTGGCTGAGGAGAAGTTTGCTTAATTACATTTCTGTACATAGGGATGCCAGGGATGCCAGCTTACATTGTTAGTAACAGTAGTCGTGGGATCATGAATCTGGATCGTTCCGGTAACTTCAACCCTGATGTCCTGGCTATGTGTGTCTCGTGCTTTGAGTGACCAGGTCCTAAACATTTGTGATGAGTGTTGGTGCTTTTGGTAAAGTGAGTGCAGGTCAGCGGAGCGAGTGAAAAAGAGCAGCATATTTCTGCCAAGTAAGAGTGGAAAAATTAGATAAAGACTCTTGGGACTTACTGCGGTAAGGAGTGATCGGTACAATATGTCTTTCTTTCCATCTCCCGTCTCCTCCATTCTCCGCCGGATAAAGAATCCTCCAAGTTTACGGATCAGAGTGCTGGGAAAAAAAAAAAAAAAAAGTTTAAAACTTCCACTGACCTAAGGAGGATTTCCTCCTGTCTTCGTTTTAATTAGGTTCTGTACGATTTGAGGCAGGTTACAAAAAACAAGTTTTATATTCCCTTAATATCGCAATATAAAATCAGACACCAGGCTTCATGGGTCTGTTACCTGAGGATGGGGATGCTCAGGTTGTTTCCTGCCGCTATATGTGGAGCTTTGATGTTGTGACAGAACAGGATCAAGGTGATGAGCAGGTAGTCGATGTGGGATTTGTGAACAGGGAGGAAGACCATGGGCACATTTTGCTGGAACGATAAAGAAACATGATTTTTTACATAGAACAGACCATTTCTCATTGGAAACAGAACATATACAGATAATGGATATGTGAGAAAATGTAATCATTACTACTAACCTCTGTAGCAGCTTTCTTGACCATTTCCAGCTGACCTTTGTGGATCTGTATGCTCCAGAAGAAACCATTGAATAGCCGCAGGAGAACCCAGCCTGTCAGCCTGAACAAAGTGAAGATGTAGAAGAGATTTCAACATTCTGCAGTAATGTGAATTTGACTGCAGTCCGATCAATGACCGTACTCTGTGGTTAAGGAGTTGCAATACGCATCGTAGTAGCTGAGGGAAGATTTATGTTGTAGAAGTACCTGATGAAGGCCGGTGAAACGTTAGCCACCATCTCCTGGAGGAAGGCCCTGGCTTTCTGCTTCACTTTGCTAACAGCTTTAGGCTCCTGCCCAGGTTGGCTCGCTGCAGCCTCCAATTCTGTGGCTACCTGCGCGATCGCAGTCTCCACCCTGGAATCACAAGAAGCAGAGCTCAAATATAAGGCTGCATCTTCTAGACTACCAACATTCCCGATAGGGTTTTATTCCAAAAAAAAAGCTACCACATATACTCAGTATACTTTAATATGCATGTTGACACCTACCTGCTGTTGTTGAGAACATTGTCCACAACGTTCCTGGTGAACATGTCCTTGTTCACGTCTCGCTCCATCACAAACAACACATAACTCAGCCTGCGTGCCAACCAGCCCCGCTGTCTGCGAAACACAAACACACTGGTGAACACAAAGGAAGATGTAAAGAAGAGTTTGCATCCTGAAATAAACTGTGTGTGAAAATACATAGCTTTGTGTAGAAAAGTTAATTTAGAATCCGTAAAACACACACACACACACACACCCACACACACACCCCCCCCAGGGTCTAATTTAACAGCTCACAATTGACCATTAGCCTGTTAAAAACAAAACTGAGTATTTGATTACATATATTTCTTGGTAATTTAACACATTTTCTGCAGCCAGTGAGGAGCTCAAACTGACATATCCATTACATGCAGCCTTCACGACAATGAAGGTGGCTGTGTTAAGGTCAGTTCACATAATACTGACAAAATTCACAATACTAACTTATCCATTGTGAGTTCAGCCCATCCTGACTCTGGGATGTTTCGGTTTATATGCTTATACAAAGCAGAATTAAAAAAAACTAGATTCCCTTGCAATTTGGTGCACAATGACAGATACAATATTTGGGGGGAAAAAGCTAGATGTTTAAAATCAAACTAATCTCATGTTTTTTAGAGTTTTGGAGTTGAGGTTTTGAAGTATTAAAGTTGAAGTATTTTGTATTTTCCCTGATAAGATCCGGTTGTGGATGCATACGTCTGGTATCCACTGACAAAAACTCTTTCAATTATTCATCCCTCTACCTTTCCACTGTTCCACAGATCAGTTCACCTGACTTGATATCATCATATGAAGGTTGTTAGGAAGACCACTGTCTGTAGTGTATTCACTGTACTATACAGGAGGAACTTCACCTCTTGCTTTTGTTGCAAAGGCACAATTAAGGGGCCATCTAACCCGAAGACAACAGGCAAAGAGTCAACCAGTTGGTCATGAAGTTCATAATGCAAAATACACTGGAAAGGAAGGGATACCACGAAAGCGTTGATTTACATTTGTTTACCTTGTGTGGGTCTCATTAATGTAGATGATATTACGCAATCCCAGAGATGGAATACTCGGGTTGAACAGCTTCTCCTGTGACAGAACCAAAAGTGATTATCAATAAAACAGATACTTGAAGTGTCAACAAGGTTTCAGTGAATTAACTTAATGAATGACTCCTGGCCTATTCCATCTGATTTATTTGTCTTGGAAGAGTACTTGGCTCATTATACAGTTTAACAACCTTGGGCCATTGATGGAATTCCTTGGGAAGTCACATGAAGTCTGGTCTGGTGTTGCTTTGTTATATTGATATACACTCATTATTTTGCTCACTATGATATGTCCTCTGATCATATGGATATTATGGAAACAACCAAACAGATTAAAATATAGGAAAATGTGATACTAGGCTTAGTGCAGTTGGGAGTTAGAATAGAAATGTGTTAGGATTTATGCAAACGCACACACATCGTAGAAAAATCTATAATAATTAAAAAAAAAAAATCCAATTAAGAAAGTTTTAAAATAAATAAATATGTACCAACCAGGAGTAAAAATACCAATGCAAAAAATGCAAATGAGGACTCAAGTGCCAATTCTGTCTTATCTGCCACTATTTAAAAGCTTTATAGACACGGGAGTTTGTACATTTCTAAATTGCTTCAATCTTCTGCAAGGGACTTTAAACCTCCTACAAGAATATGGGGTGTGTCATTACCAATCTTATTGGCTCATCCTAGAGTTGCCTGTTCATAAACATTCTGCAGGGATCTGTGCTCTTTAATGCCTGAAGTGTTTGGTTTTCAACTGCACAGAGAAGTTACCAAACCAAGCTGTGGTACAGGACTGAATTAAGCTCTCTAGGACTTCCTCATAAAAAAGTCTATCTGTGCATTTTAATTATTCTGCACTCCACTACACTGCATATTCATCCCTTTTTTTCTCAGTCATAAAAATTTACACCCAACGATAAACTGAACCCGACCAGAATCGAGCAAATGAATTGAGTTAATTATCTGTGGTGTAACATTACCCAGCTCTGTGGTGTACAGGAGTGGCAGCAGCGGCCGACATAGGGCCTCTTTCTGTTCAGCAGGCCCTCCTTCCACGTGCTGGTAACACAGCGCAGGACTGAGGGGCTGGTACTGCGGTCCTAGAAACACAAAATCATTAAGGATATTCTATGTATCATTTACAACGCGGGGGCTCGATTCCACACTTAATCTGATAAGATGTTCAGAGCTTATCCTGTGATGGCGCTAAGAAGATAAATCTGTGGCTTACTGAGTCATCGTTGGGATGCTTCCAGCGGTTGCACCACTGCTCTCCATTGTTGACCTGCAGCAACAGGCCATCTGACAGCTCCATGTTCTCTGCTGTCTTTGCTCTCCCTCCAGGTCACACAGCACTAGCTGGCAAGCTGGTGAAGAAACAGGGATATCATGAGGTTACATTTTACATTGTAATACAGACATCACTCAAGGCAATCTTCAGGTTTTATATTCTATGCAAGAGATCAGATGTCAGAAAATGTTTATATAATTTTTTGTCTGGCACCAAATGTCATTTAGTTTTTATTCAAACCGACCAAATGAGAATTGACTTCAGAGACGCCGCAGGTAGATTCATTTAAAACCTAAAGCGATTGAAGAGTGTTCAACTCCTAGACTACTTTTGAAATTTGCAAATTAACTACATCCCTTATAGCCTTAGTCATAAGTGTTGTTTGAAACTAATTTAATTTTGAGACAAATTTGCATTTAGCAATTTCGATTTTCAGGACGTTTTAATTGTATTTTGCATGGAGCTCTCCAAAAGCTCCGACCTTGGCTGCCAGATGCCACCAGTCTCATTTCATCAATAAATTCAGAGAAACATCCAGGAGCTAAAAAGAATGTGGCTCCCTCCCACACGATGCCACACCTTGCGAATATGAGGTGGCTTCAGCTGGACCCGATTTTCCACATAGGTGAGGTTTACATTGTTAACCTACGCATCCCCACACACACTTTGGATGGAATTTACAGGCGGGTCTGAGTGCTTCAAATAACCAACAATGATTCGCAGCATAAAGTGTAGTATGCTACACACCCCCAACACCTCAGCGACCTTTGTGACACACCGGTTGGCAGCTGCCTATTATGCAACTCAACTCAACCATTTGCTCCTCCCTCTGGCACATCATTCATTCAAGTCTTTATTTGTGTCACACATGTGCGAATGAGTCATAAATACCAGAATGCGACACTTCGCAATAGGGTCAAATACTTTTTTTCCATTTAAGTTCATGTGGCATCATTTATTTATTCGTAGTATTTTTTGTGTTAGTTTTGAAGAATAAAAAGACTGTAAAATAGAGCTTTATGATATTATGAGAACTGGAGTGACCACACAAACAGAACACATGTTGTCCTACAGTATGCTGCTGATTGTGCTGCTAAGCCTTTGTTAAGCTGGAGGTGTGCCGCATCTGGGCCCCAAATACCTGCAAACACAATTAAACACTGAGGTTGTTGTCTGTTGTTCCCCTGTCGTTTTCTGTCTAGTTCTAAGCAGGTGATTGATGTGGTCACTGCACTGGGAGATACACACTTGTCTGATGCCCAGTACATCAATGACAAGAAACCATAACCAACACATCCATATCTTTAACATAGCAAATGTAATGTGAACCTGTGAAGGGTCTGACTGAATTCACAGGTTGCACAAAGTTAATCCTGGACGTTGTTTTGAATCAGTGTCTCAGGTTCTTTCTGAATAAATCAAATTGAGGTCTTCCAAAAACTCAGGATAGAAGCAAACAAGGTTGTTGGGAAGCAAAAAACACTCAAACTTCAGAGAACGTGTTCGACATGGTGTGAACATCAAATAACCACATTAAAAAGAGCTTGATACACATAAGAAAATGGCAGGAAACATGGTGAGCATTTAGCTGCTGTCCTCTGGTGTGAAATCAAGAATACTACGCGCAAGGCCTACAGCGACAAGGTCAAAGTACAAAAGCAAGCCGAGAGCACTCAAAACACTGGCCCTCATTCATAGGTAAATAGGTTAGCGAGTAATTTTATGAATGAAGGCTCTCATACCGAGCATTGTACAATATGTGCAGCTTGAGGGTAGGTGTATCCTCGTGTGTTTGTGAATAATAAGGTGAAGGGAGACGACAGACACGCATCCCTCTAGGGGGAAATAATCCAGCAGGGAGTCAACGCCTTTTGAACCATTGTCCTCTGGTGGTGTTGTGGTGGGAATGTGTGATATGCACACTGATTATAAAAGGTCCAAAGGGGTGAATGACCGGGAGTACTCCACTCAATGGGGTGATTTAGTTCGAAATAATGAGCTGTTTGGGATTAGGTAACAGATGAAGGAAGTCTTAATAGAGCAATAAAGTTCACATTGAAGTAATTAAACTGGCTCAGGTAAAGTAATGAAAATATGAATACGAGTAAATTGTGACTTTTCTAGTCTCCACAGGAAAAAAAATGTGTGTGAAATCCATCTTATCACCAAGAGTCATATTGACTTTTTAGAGTATGTCAGCACAATCAGAATTGCTTGTCTTTTTTTAGAATGCATCATTATAAACACTGAAGTTTGGGCAATATCGGCAAATAGCCCCTTGTCAGCTAGATAGCTGCTTCCAATATTACTTCTGGAGCACACAGAAAATATTCAATAATATAGTCTGCTGATGCAGGCTTGGCTCTTCTTTGCAGACATTTTTTATCGTGCTATTAACTTTACGATCAAGCAAGACAACAAAGAAACAGATGTAATAGTGCTGGGAAGGGATACGGTCAAAAATGACATCATGAGAAAAAACTGTTGATGTTGATAATTGAGTAGATCAATGTAACTTTATCATTTATTTTTAAAGACTGATTTTTGGTCCTGAGTGAAGATTGTGGTTTTAAACTATTCTTGGTGGAGTGAGAATGACAGACAGGTGATACAGGAACACATCTTACTACAATGAGGTAGATCACACGTGTGTTATAGGTCCTCACTGTGCTAAACAACATACTGATATATATTGGACGTAAGTTAAATTGCTTTTGATGGTTAAATTGTGATAATTATTGATTGTTGCTTGGTATTGTTTAATTGCTCATAGCCCTCATAACACAAATGGCACAATCCATTATTAATCTCCATATGCTGGCGAGAGAGAGCAGTAATCGTTTTTAAAGCTGGCTCACTCTGACCCAGACGCTTTATAATTTTCCCTTTTTAGACCAACACTAACACTCCTGTTCATACGGTTTCCAGGATTGGGTTAATCCGTGACACACGCTGCAAGCTGTCTGCAACAAGCAGGTCAAGCAGGAGAGTGGGTGACAGATGGGCTGTGCAGATACAGTGTGGAGCAGGGGAGAGGGGGGTTGGGTGGGCAGACAACAATGGCCCAGGACAGGCAGGGCAGGACAGCCTGGTGTCTGGCCGGGCTGCAGAGGGGGACACGCCGCTGTCAGGTCTGAATAAAGCTGGATCGTCGAGTTATGGATGGGTCCCGTCACCGCGGGGCTCGCGCTCAGCTGACCAACCACGTCTCTCAGCACGTTGCACATGGCGTGCTGCAGACAGGGAGTCACTATAACCCGGTGCGAGGCTCACGTGTCAGCGGTTAATTCCGTTTATATCACGGGAGCAAACGTAGCAAGTCAAGGTTAATAAAAACATGCCGTCAGGGGTCCTATAAACTCCCGGCTAATGCTGTGGTTAACCGGCTAACGCCACGTTAAACCGGTTAAATCCCCCTCGGTGTGATAAAGCCGCTACCGGTGGCTAACGTTCCCCAAAGGGGGAAGTCGAGCAGAGAACGTCGCGGGGGCTGTTGTTGTCGTTTCCCGGACAATAACCGCGGCGCCTCGCTGACAGTTACCGATGGGGGGTTAGCGTTAGCCCGCTAGCCAGCCGGTGGTCTCCGGGGAGGACGACACCACACTCACCTTCAATGTCGCGTTCCGCTGGCTCATATCTCACAAATATCCCCGTTTGACTGAAACGCAGCCGGCAGCAGCGTGGAGCTCCCCGGTGTGTCGGTCGCGTTGGCCCGGCTCTGCTCGGGACGGACCGACTCAGCTCCGACAGATCAAGATGTGACGAGACGAAGAAGAAGAAGCAGCAGCAGCAGCCACCAAGCATACGGCGAGGGTGCAGTTCGGCCAGCGACCAGAGGGGGCAGAGTTCTGCGTGTTGTTTTTGCTTCATCAGCTGTGACGCCAGATTTATGTTCAGGGGTTGAACTGTGAGGATTAGAGCTTATTTATATCATTCCAGTCATACCAGCTTCAGATGTATTCATCCTCTCCTACATTCATTCATATATTCATATTATTATTATTTTATAAAAGTTTATTTTATTCATCGACCAAACAAAACAATTGAAAGGTTCAGTGTGTAGAATTTAGTGGTGAAGTTGCATGCTGCAGCAGAACACCCTTCTAAGCATGAAGGAGAACCTGTAGTAGCCTTCAGGTGTCATTGAAACTCAAAAGGTTTCTAGTTTGTCCAGTTTGGACAACTGGGAAAAAAATGTTGGCCTCCGTAGAGAGGACCTGCTCCTGATATGTATAAAGGGCCCATTTTAGGGTAAAGAAACAACAATTCGTGGGATTAAGATAAAACACACTGGTGAAACGTCACAATGTTTATTTTATATTCAGTTTCTGCCAATAGATCCTGTTCCTCTTTAGATGCAACCACAAAGCTCAAATCTATATTGAAAAGGAGCAGAAAGAAGAACGCCTCTTTCACAGCTCACATCCCTCTGTTAGTCCCTTAGTCACACTTAATTTTATACAATTCAAAGTAACTCACATGAGGATTCATCTTCCAAAACAAATCAGGACGAAACATTGCATTTCCTCAACAAACTGGCTTTTTTCTTATAAGTTTTTAGATTATTTAGTTTCATTGTTGAGATTGTTTAACAAACCCTACTGTGTGTGTGTGTGTGTTCAAGATGTAACACTTCGAAAAAGGTAAATTCACTTTTATTTAGAAATAGACTAATACAAAGAGCAGGATTGTTTTAACTACAGTCAATTAAACGTAAAAAGACCTTTACATGGAGGTAGCGCCCCCTCTAGTGGACAGACCTCTGAAATACATCCTATTGGACCGTACCACTCTTCTGTGATGAGGGGGAGGGGTTCAATCTAATCACTTAAACATTTTTTTAAGGAGAGTAAGCTATGGATGTCAAAAATAAATACTAACATTTTAAGCGAAGCTTCAGTGTTTACGATCACAAATCAAACCTACCTATATTCATAATTTTCTGATATTGTTAATTGATTCACCCACGTTATTGTCCTTATAATAGCAAGTCCCCGGACTTCCGGTTTCTTCAGTTTCTCAGTAGCTAGCGGCAGCCATGAGGTAAGAAACACGCATCACCATTAAAATCTCTTTATACTCTCAGCAAACACTTAACATGGGGGAAGTTCTGTTAATGTAAAAACATGGCGACCTATAGTTCCGCTCGGTGTGGAGTGAATTCTTCTATATTTTATCTGAAGTCTCCTCGGGGCCTGTGTTGGTGAGCTAGCTAACTTAGCCACGTTAGCAGGGCTAACATGTCACAACATGCTACTGAAGCACAACAGCTCCTCGGTGGCTAACCAGTCAGGAACTGGATCTTATTTTGAGCGAACACGGTTAAATGTCAGTCACGCCACTGTTAGCTGTTAGCTTCCTCCAGTGTACGGATCTGTCTCTCTGTTGAAATTCAGTTAATATACCATAACACGTCCAATCAATCACATGTCTGCTACCTCCTTTTCAACCTGATCTACCTCAACCGGCCGTGACTGCTGACGACCTGTATCACGTAAGTTAGGGTTACTTAAGGCTAAACGAGTTGGATTTAGTTATTCAGCATGACTTGCAAAACACAGGGAAAGTAATTTATAAATAAGAAATCAATGACAATTCAACCTACCAGACCTATTGAGACAACCAGCGGACGTTGCACCTGTCCTGTAAATAAGTTAATATCTAAATTAAAGTAGCAGGTGTTCTTGAATTATAAATACTTTGTGTTTCTTTGGTTAACGTGATTTTCCATTTCCCAACCAGATTTAGAAATGCAGAATTAACCTCACTTGCCAATAACCTTGTCTGTCAGTGCTAAAGTGAGTAATGAATTGACAACTTAGTGAAAGTATTTTAAGCACAAATAAAAACCTGGATGTTACCTAAATTATTCAATTGATTTGAATTCGTAATTTCAGGCAATGAAAGATTGTAGATATCATACTTATGTGTGATCTTCACTTTAAACAAACTTTTACTTCTATGAACCCTTCAAAAAATGTTTGTGCCATTTGAAGTGCTTCACAATTTACTGATGAGACAAGAATAAGACAATTTTAAAGCTTTAATAACAATACAAAGATTTGAAAAGAAGAAAACACCAAAAAGGATACAAATATAGTATACATATTACTGGTAGTAATATTTTGGCAGGAAGGCAAATGGAATAGAATTAAAATGGGTTCATAAAACTGGCTGAAGAGGTTTTAGGTTGCGTGTAAAGATTTCAACACTTTCGGCTGATCTCATGTCTTCAAGCAGGCTTTTCCAACAGCTTGGCGCTTAAAGAGGGACCCCTTCCAAGTCTCATATGCTCATAGAAGCTCCTAAACACTATGCATTTTTTGTTAACTACTATTTCTCATTATTTTAACCAGCATGCTCAGGCTCCAGAAGCGCTTGGCGTCCAGCGTCTTGCGTTGTGGCAAAGGGAAGGTTTGGCTAGACCCCAACGAGACCAATGAGATTGCGAACGCAAACTCTCGTGAGTTGTTGACTTTGCCTTCGATAGTTCTCACTGTGTTAAACTGTTTAACTCAGCCCCAGAGCTCATCCTTTGTCTCTATTGCATTTGTCCTGCAGGCCAGCAGATCAGAAAACTGGTGAAGGATGGCTTGATCATCAGGAAACCTGTGACGGTCCATTCCCGTGCTCGCTGCCGCAAGAACACGCTGGCACGCCGCAAGGGACGTCACACTGGTTATGGTGCGTAACTGATTCGCACGTAATGTTCCTGTCAATTTTCCACCTTTCCCATACTGTAATTGCAGTATTAGAAAAATGTATATAATGTATGACCATTGGTTAACGTTGCCATATCTATTTAAACAATATATATTTTTGCTTCCTCCAACCAGGTAAGAGAAAGGGTACAGCCAATGCTCGTATGCCAGAAAAGCTGTCCTGGATGAGGCGCATGAGAATCCTGCGTCGTCTTCTTCGTCGCTACAGGGAGTCCAAGAAGATTGACAGGCACATGTAAGTATGAACTCCAGCGCTCAATGCTAATGAACAAGAGACAGTATTTCTAAATCTATTTTCAGGAAGGGCTCTTTCTTCTTTGTGTCACTCTGAAGTATTTACTGTTTCCACCAGGTACCACAGTCTCTACCTGAGGGCCAAGGGTAATGTCTTCAAAAACAAGCGCATCCTGATGGAGCACATCCACAAGCTGAAGGCCGATAAGGCTCGCAAGAAGCTTCTCTCGTAAGACCCTCTTTCATTTAGATATTTTGTATTATTTCATGGCCTACTCTTGCAGTTGTCTGGAGCTGGATGTTATTGATTTTATTTTGCATCAATGAGCTAATTTTCTCTCCATTTCCACCTTCCCTTCTCCGATGCAGTGACCAGGCTGAGGCTCGCCGCTCAAAGACAAAGGAGGCCCGCAAACGCCGAGAGGAGCGTATCCTGGCCAAGAAAGAAGAGATGCTCAAGACCTTGGCAGAGGAGGAAGAAGCAACAAAGAAGTGAATCTAAATGGATTTTTCTTTCGGTCTCAGATTCCCTGTTTTGTTGGTTAATAAATTTGGACAAATGTATCATTGTTATTTGTCTGTTTGTTGTATTTATATTTAATGACTTGATTGTTTTAGTGTAACGCAGGGATTTACATTTTTCCCCCAAAAGACAATTACAAATCTACAAAGTGTGGTTTGATCCACTCAGGTTTAAATTACATACAAGGCTGATTAAAAGTTGTCACATAAATCTCTTTGCGTAAAAAGTAGGTTTAACGAGTAATCGATTTGTTTAAAAGTATAAGGTATCATTCAACAGGAACCTCAAAACTATAACAATGGATCAACCATAATCTTTTTTCTTTTGGTTTTGGGATTAATTTAATTTATTTTTCTCTAAAGATAATGATTATTAGAGAAGTTCTGTTCATAGGGCTAAAAGAACGTTTCTTCTAGACTTGTGTTCTCATGTCAGCTGTCCAACAGGTGGCAGCAGACTACAACATTCAACTCAGCTTTAACTCTGGTCAGCACAATCTCAGATGTCCATATTAATTTCAATCATGCAGCTTTTTTAACTCTAAATGATATTTACTAATCAATAATCAGTTGTACTCAACCCAGGGACTTGGATCAGTTTAACAAAATTCAATCACATGTCTACAGCCACACCACTGCACTGCTGTCAGAAACAAAGACAGGTGGTTTGACCAGAACAGTTGCATAATCCAAATGATTATGTGATTTACATCAAAACCATAGATTTATTGCATACAATAATTTCCCTGATTTATCGAAGTCTAATGCCCATTCTCCAGCCTCAGGAATCCTTAGTAGCTCGATAATATGCCTCTGAGTTTTGTTTTGACATGCATCTTTTATAAAGCACGTCCGTCTATATAATGGTTACTGATTTGCACATTAAAGCAGAGCTGCCGACGCTCCAGCCTCACTTCTCGCTCAGGCCTTGAAGGCTTCTCTCTCTGTCATGCTCCCTGGAGAAGGTGTGACTGAAGTGTTAGCACATGCATCCTTCACTAACTGGTAGAGTCAGGCTGCTGTGTAGAATAGATCTGTGTGTAGATATGCAGGGAATTCTCGGCAGGTCCATGCAAAGTAGATTAAATCAATAATTCAGATCACATATGAATGGTGCTGGTGTTTCCGTGACTTGAATTGCCTGATAACTAATGGACAGTAGGTAGTTATACTAATTCCATATTATATTTAATTTTTAGATTTATACACTAAGAGCTAAAGGGATGAACACTCTTAGTTTTCTCCCACAAAATGGCTCAGAGTGAGTTCACATGTTGGATGTCACTGGTAGACGTCTACATGTCTCTACACTGGGTTGTAGTAGTTGCTGCTTGTGGATCACTCACCGTCATGAATAAACAATCACCCAGGCTTCAGACACTGAAATCTGGGTTTCAAAGGCCTTGAGGAGAAGGCTGACTCGGCATAACGCATCTGCTTACCTGGACATCCTGATGTAAGGACTTCACACAGCTTCACCTATTGCACTTTTGCTAAGAACCCAGTTACACCGAATGTGATAGCAAACTACAATGGATCCGCTGTGGCTAAATAAAGACAACCAGTCGTATCAATCGACGTGAGATCTGACAGGGATTACTGAAGGAGAAAACTGGCTTTGTGCAGTGAAGCCATTTCGCAGCTCTGTTAATGTATTTCTTCATTACCAGGAGGCACTGCTGTTTCCTGAAGCGTCAGCCTTAATGGGATTAGATAAGCGGCGGAATATGAGCTGAAATGAAGCAGCACTCTTTATTACGATTGGCCTTCAACCCAGGCAAAACAAATGGAGCGCGCCTCAAGAGTTCAGGGGATCTTTAATGCAATCTCAGATGAAAGTAATTAAAGGCAGATTTTTCAAAACATAGAAACAGTTATCTAACATTTAAGATAATTACCCCCCGCACACCGGTTAGATGACCTCTTTTTCTAGAGTGGGGATATAATAAGCTGTTGCTCATCCACTACATTCTTAACCTCACAAAACAGTCAACTGCTCAGAAAGTGACATTATTAACCTCATCCTCTCTCTTTCTTATCTTTCCCTAGTGAAAATAGTCATTATGTTCTATTCTCCCACCACCATTACCTATGTGCTTTGGTTTATAGATGGAGAGATAAACCATCAGAGAGCAGGGGGAGGAATCAGGAGGTTTCATTCTCTCCCATGTTCGTCTCTTTCGAGGACAGATTGATAGAGGGACTGATATTGGGATGGATACTGATCAGAGATACAGATCTCATGCTCAGATAGACACCTCAGTCTCATAAAAACCTGCTCCTGTGCTTTTACACGTTTACACTGTTTCACAGCCGTATGCACCCAGATACATACTGAGTGCTCAAATTAATGGAATCAAAATTGAGCTTGAGGTTCTTTGTTGTGTTGGACTTACTGTACGAGAACATCATGCTCAGTGAGGTGTAGGATGACATGTCAACACTAGATACTCAGGTGCACAGAGGTCAGGGCACAGCGCATGGTCCTGACTAAACTCTTGTCTGATATGAGACCTGATATCACAGGAGCAATAAATGGGCTCATATGATGTGTTGGAACATTTTCTAGATTTATTATCAAGCTATCATATCAATTTATTCAAATAAAAAATGAATAATTCTCAACGCTGCAGCTGTGACTGAGAGTGCTCTGCTGTGTTTGTTGGTAAATAAGATATTTAGGATGAAGACTCTTTTCAGCATAATATGGTCACGCACTGTGTTGTTTGGTCAATCTGTTCTCCCTCCCTGTGCAGACAGTTTCTTCACGGTGTCCCACATCAATTTCGTAAATAAGGGAAGAGAACATTTCCCCCCCAGTATTTCACAACGTCTTCATCTTTGTGCTCAGACTCCTTAACGTCCCTTTTTCTTTCTGCGTCTGTCCCCATTCCCAAAAGCTTGCACTTTTCTTTGTAAAAACACACCAGGCAAGGCAAGACTTATTACCAACTTCTCCCCGTCTTGCTGATTCCTCACTCTGCAGGATGTACTTCTTTCTTCATCTGCCCGTTTGTCAAGAAACAGTTGTTGACTGGGCGGCGAGAGAGAGAGAGAAATGCAGCGGATAGCAAGCAAAGCATCTTTAGTGTGACACAGCGGCCCCAATTACCCCTTATCCCTGAGCCGTGAAGGCAGAGACCCCAAAGTCTGTGACACACTTTGAATTCAATAGATTCGTTTTGCCTATGCTCTTCATAAGAGGACAGGCCAGAGGGCCCTTTGTGGGAATAAGACTAAATGACAACTTGAGTGAATTGGGCTTATGGCGAGTAAAACAATAGAGTGATGAAATGTGAAGAGTATTTATATATTTATAAAGAAAAAGAGCTGAGGCAGAGTAGTTAAAAAATTAATATCTTCAGATCCACAAATGCACCGTGATATGAGCAGAAAGCTGAAGGGAGTGCACAAAGAAAACTTGTCCAGTGGATTTCAAATCCTTTTCTTAGAAACTTAATGGATTTTGAAGTGTGCTTTCAAGACTTGAGAGCATGTTGGATTTGGAAAGCGTCTCAGGTCACGAGCTGCTTAGGTCGGGAAAGTAAAGCAAGAATGGAAACCTGTGGCAAACACACTTTCCAGTCGTGTATGCTTGAGAGGAAACGCGCAGCTGTACGGTTAAAGCTGCGGAAAGGATCAGGGACTTAAAAATCATATGTTTTTATCCTCTTTCGTTATTTAAAAAAAAAATCCCAAAGCTGAAAACCCTGCAGTTTTCACTAAAACAGAGTTCAGAGCAAGGTGAATGCAATTACTGCTTCCACACAACTGAGCTAGGGCGAGAAAGCAAAGTGACATTTATGCAAGCTGGTGAAAAATCTGCACAGCTACCTTGAATCATAGCTATTCATGCTTAATGCTCACTAGAAGTTTAAGGTCCAATATATCAGGGGTTTATTCACATTATTTATCCATTTATTTAAACAATGAAATGAAATAAATTAAGCTAATTTGTTAGTTATTTAGTTGAAATCAATAGTTTACACTGTGCCACTGATGCCAAGTCCGGACAAGACGTCCTCCAGAGTCAATAATTGGAATCGGCGCTAAAGCAAAAAAACATTTTCAAACCACGTCATCAAAGATCAGTAAAGCAAGTAGAGGACACACTCCTCTCCAGCAAAGAGCCACATCCCCAGTGACCTGGTCCGTGAGCTGAGCTCCACGACCTCTTGATCTACCTTTGTTTTTCGAGACCAACAGCATCAACGTGATGTGAAGTAATGGCTTCAAGAGAAAAAAAAATCATCATCTTGCTGATGAAAGGTGGAAGTTAATCCGATTGAACAGTGGCTTTGTGGTGACGCGTGGAGGGAAAGCAGGTGTGGAGGTGGAGTGAATCTGAGGGACTGGAGCTTCGTGTTGTGTTTTCATGAGGCATCGAGGGCTTGAGTCAAAGAAACATGTGCGATTACCTCTGAAGGGTCACTTCAAGGTTGTGGACCATTTGATTGGACGCCGTAATTTGTGGATTAATTTGGGTTTTTGCAGTGAGTGGCACTAGTGAAGGTGATTGCCCCTGAATTAATCAAACCAAAATAAGAGTCATCTACACACTTCAACACACGCTTCAAACATGTCACTGTAGGATGTTAAATAAGCCACTCCACCAATCGCATGATTGCAAAAGGGTCATCTTGTTAATTGGTGTGTTATCCCTTGCCACCAAAAATTGACTTTTTGGGCTGGATCCAGTTTTTAAAAGCTTGAGTCCTTAATATAATCAGATTTTTCTAATAATTATAGTAATGCTGACTGTAGTGTGGGGTGCAGCCAATGCTGTTGGCTAAAGAGCTTATTTGGCAGCAACAGACACACACATTTCCCCTGTCACTTCATATCACATCACACCATAAAATGAAAGTACTAAATAAATGATGGCTGTCTGATAGGAGTAACCAAATAAAAGTTATTTTCCATTTTAAAAAGTGAACATATGACTGAAAACTGAGTGGAATGAAGAAATTCCTTTCACTACCTTTTTGATTCTGGAAACTGTTCAGATATTTTGAAGCTAATCCATCCGCATATATGAAACTCTCTTGATCTCTTCTTATTGTGTGTAAAGAATAAACAGTAAATCACCCAGGGCCTCCCCTTAAAAGACTTGTTCTATAGAAGCAAAGAAGCAGATGTGATCCCTCGAATCTGCCATTCCCAGTGTAGCACGCTTCAAAGACAGCTTTCATGTGTCCACCCCGGGGCCCGCTGTACTCTGTGTGTCCGGATCAACCTCTAACAACACCACAGTCAGACTCGCAGCCCTGAAACCCAGTGAACCCCATTCTACCTCTGGTCTGTGCCGTGTAGTGCTCGCTCCTGTCACCGAGAGAGTGTTTGTGCAAGCGGCATCCTGAGGAAGCGGAGATAGCGTCGGCGGCAGGAGATGAGACCATGCATTAAACATGTCGTCCCCCTGTACCTCCTTCATTTTTAATGGTCCAGTGCGCCAGGGGTCTGGAAGAGTGTAAACACAGGAGGGACCTGAGGAGGGTGACAACAGAAGAAGAGGAGGAGGAGGTGGGAAAGACAAGTCACATATGACAGGTTGTTTTTAAAAAACCCAGGCGCAGCCATCAAATGCTAAAGCTGCCTCTTGGTTGTTGTGAGTGGCTTGAATCATTTAAAAAAACTCACTTTACTCTTTCCACACATGTCATTGCTATACAGGAACATTGTCAGTTTTAACATTTTAACGTATGTGGACTATAGCTGCTCCCCAATTCATAGGCGCCATTTAAAGACCAGTTGAGTCACACTGCTCGACTATAGGCCCATTTTGACAAATGCATCCTTTCATCCCCAAGCAATGGAGGCTCTAACCAGTGGATCCCTCTCTGGATTGAACCTATCCCAGGAATCATTGCTCTTTGTGACAAAACGTCCGATGACTACACTTTTAAATCTAAATATCATGCTAACGATGCACATGTTAAAAAAAGGGGTGTTAAAGGTTATTATCGTTTCCATCTGCAGACCTGTTACCAGGCGACAGTGGTCAGTGCGGGACGAGCTGGTAACCCTCTGAGGACCTGAACCTCTCATTTCGGTTCAGCCTCTGTGTCCTCAGGAGGTGGTGGCCCCTCTATCTGGACACAGCTCATGTTGATGGGCTTGTTATACCCACCATTAGAAAACCATCAGCCTCTCTCTAGTCTCATTTTAGCACCTTTCAGCTTATTGTTTCGTTTTTTTGTCGAACTGCAACGTTACAGTTCTGTTCCCGCTCACTGCTCTCATCAGTTTTCAGGCAGCTAGTGAATCTAGCGGTGTTTAGTGGCTAAAGAACCAGGACCCTCAGGACCGATGGAAACCAGACTGAAGCTGGAGTGACCCTCCCCTTTGGCATTTTTATTATTCCAATCTGGCTCTACATTTTCCCAGAGGGAGGTTTATTAACCTCACTCCCTAATCTCTGTTTTGCTGAGCGTTCTGAATCCCTGCCGGGGGGGTCACTGTAGGCCAGATATCATAATAATGACGTAATAAATCATTTGAGTCGATTTATTGAACTGCATCCTCAATAGTAATGAATATAGTGGTGTCTATTTTTTGTCTGCCAAGCACCAAACCCTTATTTTCCACTTCTCTTCTCTTCTCCTCCCTACCTTCCCTTCCCTACCTTTTACCTATTATTAGTTTTATTTTGAGCAGGGGCTTATCCTTCAGAATTTGCTACAGTATATGTTCCTGCTTTAATGCCCCTCTGCAGTCCTCACCTCCTGCTGTGGGTCCAGCAGCGGTGCTCAGCTCCAAACATGTGTGAACAGCACTGGACGAGTGGTTGTGTAACATGTGACACATTTAATGAGCCATTTTATAACACTTTCATGGTGCGGGCACGATCCACACTCGAGCCGTCTCTTAGATACTGTGGGTTAGAAGTGGTTGCCCCAAACTAAGCCCTTCCCCGTCTTGACATGATGTTGATGGATGTAGCATGAGAGAAGGGTGAAAATGATTCGGTACCGGTCACACAGGAGGTGCTCATCGCTGCTGTTCGAGCCACAGAATGAGAATTTTTCAAGGATTTCGAAGAGAGAATGCAATCGCTGGTGCGGTGAGTGCAGGGAACGCCAGCCGCGCAATCTTGAGCACCAAAGTCAGCAATTTTATAAACCCCGGTAGCTTGATGTACTGCCAGCTGCACACATTTCTGTCTCTCTCCCCCCTCTGCAGAGAAGAAAATCACATTTGATTCAGTTTGATAACGGAACTGGGTCATGATTTGAGAAATGTTCCTCACACCACAGCAGGGACACACACACACATACACACACAACACACACACGCGCACACACACACAACACTCGCTTTGCCAGCTAGTCTTTGGGCTGCCAGCAGCTCCTCCGTTGCCAATTGATTTTTATTGGGAGTTAATCATATTATTTATGGTCATTAAGAGAGAGCAGTCTTCTCCGACTCTGCACTGTCAACTCAAAGGAGAAAGAGGATCTGTGGCCATGACGGGAAACATTATCTGTTGGGATTTTACAGTTTATGAATTTAGGTGTGAAATTGCACATTTAATAAAAGGTCAAAGTGCAGAACTTCAACCTTAAACTCAGCGCTTCTGGGAAAGGGATGTGGACCAAACTAAAAGGTCATAATAAACGTTGGAATTTTTTTTTCTCAGAAATAGTTTCTGTCATTTATAATAGTTCTATCAAACTGATGTTGGTTCAAGTACAGTTTCTTACAAAGAGCCCTTTTGCACACAGAGGGCCGAGCCGGAGATCGAACCACCTTGGACAACCCACATTTCTAATGAGCCACAGCCAGACTTCTTCTATTTCTTCCTCTTCTTTCAAGACAAATTTCATCCCTTTGGATTTTGGTGTTACTTTTTATTTTAATACATTCATTTCAGAGTGATTACCAATTTATTTATTTTATTGCTACATTCCATTACATATCATTTAGCTTACGCTTTTATCCAAAGCGACTTACAATAAGTGCATTCAACCATGAGGGTAAAAAAAAAGAAAAAGAAATCAAGAATCTCGTTACAAGTTTAGTAACTAGTTCTTCAAACAAAAAAAAAGGTTATATACTATGAGTCATAATTCAAATGTATTCATACACAGTATACAGTGACAAGGCCCAGTCTGCACTAGAAGTAGGTCTTTTTTTTACTTCTAAAACTTTTGTTAATTTGGCTGCTACTATACTTTTGTGCATTTACACAAATAAAACACATATTTGCATTTCAGTAATTTCAGTCTTCTCTTGAAACTTTGATACAAGTAAATGATCTGAGTCCTTCTTCCATCCCTGGATGATGAGGTCAAAGGCTTGAATTGATTTTCTGGCATCTCTTCATTGTTTAATAGTTGTTTTGACAAATTGAAATACCCTTTTTATTATCACATTTCCGTCAGAGCTGAAACACCAGATGTTAGGAGAAAGACACTTGATAATAATAAACATGCATCCAGAATTTTAATAGTCGTACTGTTTTCAAACTGCAGAGTGCTGCCGTTACTGATAAAACCACAAGCTCTTTGCAGATCAGATCCCCACTTAATCCTTGTCAGCCTTCTCCCCTTTTCTTTAAAACAGCAAAACCAAGTCACACAGCCGAGGAGCAAAGTATGAATTATTTCCCAAACAAAAGAGCACACAGCTTCGGTGGGAGAGTTCATCTGCCTTTATTGAGAGAGATGTGCGGGTCACAGGGCAGCTCGCCATGCAGAGAACTAGCCTGGTGGTGTGCAAGGGAATTTACCTGGGAATACTGATCCTGAGCCAATCTTGGTTCTATCCAGTGAAGGTAATGAACTGAGATGGACATTTTGTAAAAGCTGCAAAAACCCCGACGCTGGAATCTTTATCCACGATGCAAAAAGCACAGATATACACCGACATAGATATGCATGTGCCAACTGGAAATAAGCGGAGTACAAAATAAAGTGAGTGCCTAGTTGTGCATAGTATTTAAAAAGATTTGTGCTAACAGGGCTAATGTTAATCGAGCATAGAGATGCATACATTGATAAGTGGGACAATAAATAATAATTTAATGTAATTTATAACTGTGAGGTTAATGCCCTTACCTGGCTACTGGATATCTGCAAAGCTCTTGGATATCAGAGAGCTACTCAGACTCAGTATAGAATATATTTATAAGGATATTTACAAATACTGTCATATTGTTATTTACATATTATTGCCACAGCAAAGGCAGTTTGACGCTGCCTCATGGTTTCTAGGAACAGAGCAATAAATCGAATGGTGTGATTTTGCTTTTCATCACCTAAAAAATAACAGTCCTTCTGCAGTGTTATTTAAAAATAACCTGGTGTGCTGGGAGGAGGAGTCGCCGCTGCCATTTATCCCAAAAATGCAACACTTTGTCTTGACAGGTGCGCGACCTTCTGAGATGACACTGGGTTTGGTTTTTAATTGATCAACCTGAATTACCGACATTTTTATTATAACTTTAGTTTTGCTCCGTTCTTCCCCGGAAGGAAAGCATCAGAAAGTCAAGACAGCGCACCGTCGTCATGTTGCAGCACACAACCGCACATGACAGCGAGCATCACAGGACATTACAGATAAACAACGCAGAGAATATATCGACCAGATTCTTTTTTTTAAGAGTTACATGGAACAGAGTGAACTACACCAATCTGCAAGTGTGACTGAAGGGCATAGTGAGAGAGAAGCTCCCCAGAGGTGCAGGGAAAGCATTTATCACATCCGTGCTGCGGGGAGCAAAACTGCAAAGTAATCTAATCACCGGGGGAGCAGACTGAAATGCGGCGAGTGGGTCGTGACTTTCATTTGACCAAAACCGAGCAGAGTGGACTCAAATTTGACGTGATGTAATACCTGAGTCGTTTCCTGGTGAGAGCGACACATCGTGACTCCACATCACATCAGCGCATCGTGAGCTGCAGTCTCGTGGGTTTATTTCTTCAGCTGACTCTGCAAACCCGGATCTGTTGCAGGGTTTGAGACAACCAACCGTGACATGTTTGCACAAGCGACTACGATAAACAGCTACAATCTTTCACGATCTCTTTTGCGTCTTGTTTTCTTTACATGGACAATGAAATGAAGACAGTTTGCTCACAAAGTCCCAAAGGCCTCCACGCCTTGACATCATAATATAGTCGTCGTCGTCTTCCCTTTATTTGCAGACGCATTGGCCAATGGAGATGTGTAGTGAGGTAGCCGGACTTCCTGCACTCTTCTCCTCTTCTACGTGATGCTACATTTTGTTTGTGAAGGGGTCGTAAACCCCACAAAGTCAAGTTGTGCTACAGGAAAAAAGTAGCCGTAAGGAACTCTAAAAGAAGGCGCCCCTCCTTCCAACCTTTTAAAATCCTCCTGCAGTAAAAAGCCGTATTGTGGGTCGTTGTCCACGCAAGCTGCTGCTGCTTCTTCACTGCCACTCTTTTGGAGGGGTGGGGGGGTTGTGTGGTTGGCCGGTCAGCGAGATGTTGGCTAAACACTCCTGAGCGTTCCTCCATTACAGTGAACCTCTCTATCAAACCGAGCGTCGAGGAGAAGCGCGCCGCCATCATATCTCCAGCAGGTACTTCACGGGCACCAGGCCTCGCTTCTTCCCGCTCGTCAGCCGGTGGAAACCGTCAATGTCCTCGTTCTTCCCCACGCAGATCTGCAGAGGGAAAAGGGGTGGGGGGGGGGGGGGGGGGGCAACAATGGGTGAGAGAGGGATGGGATAGAGGAGGGGCGTGCGGAGCGGAAGGAGGGGCAAGTGACATTCAGGGATGTGAGAGAGTTTGTGGGCCGAGGGTAAAAGTAAGCTAACTTGCCGTCCTCTGTAATTCTCAGCAGTTTTCTGCATGAATTTGCATACGTTGTGTTCAGGATGTGTGTGTGTGTGCGTGAGAAAATGTTGTGTATTTAAATGCATGTTCACCTGGGCCTCTTTAACAGTCATCTGGCCCTTGTCACGGTTGCCGTGGAAACCATCGGTGACCTTCCACACCCGCTCGCCGGGGCGAACCCGCTGAACAAAGTTGGCCGGGAAATATCCCACCTTGTCTCTGCTTTTCCCCTGGGTAGCACAAACGCACACAGACACACACAAACACACACACACACACACAGTTAGTCTTTGACGAACACATTACGAATTGTGTTCTGATCTGACTTACGTTGACTGCAATAGTAAAAAATGATATTGCTCTGTTTAAAGCGCAGCACAGACATCTGTGGTGATTTTAGTTTGCATGGAGGAAGCAAACATCTGCTGCCTTCTCGACAAAAAGAAACAATACGTTTCAACACAAAAAGCAAACCCAACACAGACCGTCCTTGACAGTCCTCTGCTGAGTAAACACACAACGACATACTTTGCGTTTACACTTTTGTTTGCTTGACCCATCGCCTACATATTCATCACTCTTATATCACAGTGGCCATCCATCCGTTATCTATTCCACTTGTCCCCTTGAGGAACACGTGGGGAGCCGGAGCCGATCCCAGCTGCCACTGGGCGAGAGGCCGGGTTCACCCCGGACGGGTCGCCAGCGAATCACAAGGCCATCGCACAGAGACAAACAACCATTCACTCTCACACTCACATCCAAGCATGATTTATAGTCTTCAATTTATATCTGGCTAAAAAAAATTCTGATTAACAACATCAGCTCGACCAAAAGGCTTCTGTATTTGCCTGTGTTCTCTTCAAAGACACTGGTAAACATTTAGCTTATATCCGGATGTTAGCTCCTCCACATTGAGCAAAAGGATGTTTACAGAGAAATAGCAGCTACGTTTCTGATTGTGGTTTGCAAGGTTTAAAATTATTTATTCCTGCCAAGCATATATCTGGTATAACTGTTATCCCCTGGTGCTTTATGTTAAAGTAGAGACCTGCCTGTGTATGTTATGATCATCCAACTAGTTCTGCTCACACCTACACCTGCCGTCCTTCAGGCACCACCCACCAGCTCTTCAGTCTTAGTGAATAGATTCAATTAATTATAAACTCAGAGTGCTTTACAGTATTAGTCACATTCACACACACACAGCCAGTCAGAGCCAATTCAGGGTTCAGTGTCTCGCTAAAGCTCACTACTTAATGATGGACTGGAGGAGACAGGGATCAAACCGCCGACCTTTTGGTTAGTGGATAATCCGAAAGAGTAAAGAGAGAAGACTTGACAGCTCACCTTCCACCAGTCCTCGTTGGAGTCCTCTGTGACTTGAACTCTGTCACCAGGCCTGCAGGGAAAACAGTCAAAAGGCTTGATGAGAATTATTTTAGTTTTTTCGGCAGTTGTTGTTTATTATTAGCAGAAAAACTAATGTAGTCACAAACTTTATGTTCTTGTTCAGCGTAGATTTAATGTAAATGTCGACATGAAATTGATTATTTTCTGAGGAGAGATGGAAGCAGCTCTGTCCATGAGAAGACATTTCTCCATCTCCCTGCACAGACGGCTCCTCCAGATTAGTGGCGAGTGTCATGGCACACTCAGCAGTTTCCTGATCCTACTAAATACATTTTTTTTTTCTTCTTTCACACACTCGCAGCTGTTTGTCCTTCCTGGCCTCCCGGCACCCTACCTCCACCCACCCAGGGCCCCGCAAACCCCCCCAAGATCATCCTGCTGAGGAGGCAGATGGTGCGTGAGTGTCAGGTGAATAATGGGCCAGGTGAACACCTCCTCCTCTCTCAACCGGATACTCTCACATGCTCACATACGGTCAACTGAGAAACGGGACTGACTGTAGTTCCAAGTCGTTCTTCTCCTGAGGCAGGAACTTGTAGAGAGCCACGTAGGTGTGGACGGAGTGGACCTCCACTCGTTTGGGAGTCTGACAAAGAGACAAACACAGGGAGCGGGGGGGATTAAAGATCGTTGTCTGAATGTTTTGGAAATCTGCAACTGGAGAGTTTGAAGGCTGTGGACCCAGAGCGCAGCTTCGCCGAGATAAACTGACTGAAAAGTGAGAGGAATGCTGACTACACACCTTCAGGCTGACCCTGTCTTCGGAATCAGCTTTCTCGCTTTCAGGAGGGGTGAGCACTGGAGAGACGGACATGTCGACACAAGAGAAAGGGAGAATGGGGGAAAGAAAGGGAGAGACGTGAGAAGACAAAATGTGTGAGACAAAGAAGAAAGGTCACATGTAAAACAAGAGATAGGGGGGGAAAGATGGGGGGTGCAATAGGAGGGAGAGAAAGAAAGGATCCAGAGAGGGAGAGGGGGGGTCGTGTCACTTTGCGGCAAACAGAAGGAAGGCCGAAGTCAAGGTCGTTAACCGTGAGGTGACGGCAGAACAAACTGAGTTGATCCCATCTCCTGGGACTGAAGACGGAGAGGGAACAGCACTGGGTACACACACTCACACTCACACACATACACATACACACACACACACACTCCACCTCCGTGCTGTACTGCGTCTTATGCTAATTTAGCTCCTTAACTCTTTGACAGGACTCTGTGTCTATGAATTTCTGAAATGATCATCTGATGAATTCACATAAACAAGAACCGAGATAATAAACTAGTTAATGCAGGAAAAACAGAACAAACAGTCACAACGCTCCCACATGGGAAGAGTCTCAATGTTTATGCGTAATATCCGTCTTCCTGTTATTACCAAAGAGATAAAGCATCAAATTATCAGCTATAAAGAAATGAAAGGGAAATTGATTCGACTTACTTCCTGGTATTTGTTCCTCTTCAGCAATCGGCTGGTTCTCGAGTTTGTCTTGTGGTTTCTCTGCCTGTAAATAAAGAAAAGTTTGCAAAGTCAACAATGCTCTTTGAAAGATTGATGTCAGCATGAATTTATACGAACGCCTGGGCTTGTCTGGGTATTTTATGTGTGCATGTGTAGTTTTCCCCCCATACCTCGTGACAAGGCGACTCTGAGATGCTGCCGAAGCTGGAGCGACTCATCAGAGCCAGCGAGGTCCCGTAGCGCAGCGCCTCGTACACGGGGTCAACGCTGCCGTTATCCGCCTCTACACGCAAGCCAGACAGAGCGGGACAGAGCAACACATGTGCAATTTTATCGCTGACAACGTAGATACACACACAAACACGCGGGGGCCTGTCAGGGACTGAAGGCCGCGGACACAGCGATTAGTCATCCGGAGATTTCAGCTGTTTGCTGCCGGCGTCTCCATCACTCACCCTGAGCGGCGGGCGCCTCTCTGACCACACCCAGCGGATCGGTGGTCAGCAGGGGAGAGCTGAAGTTTCTCTTGAAAGCTCCTGACTGACAAAAGGAGAAAGAAAGACAGAAAGGGGAGGACGGGGGGAAAGGAGAAGTGTTACTTGAGGTGGGAAGAAAAAAAGACAAAAAGGGCAGATGTGATACTTTGGTGTAAGACAATACCTGTGGGTTTATTTTAAATCAAGGAAGGGCAAGCCTCTACAGGAAGTGTGATGCGCACCTGAAAATGTGCATGTATCAGTCTGGATGTTCTTTCAGTCCTTCGGCTCAACTGAAATGCATTAGTTATTTATTCAATCTATAGAGTTTGGGAACAACTTGGATTTATTGTGGTACACGTCTTCAAAACACATATTCCTACTATATATCCGTGCATGTGTACAAATACATGAAGTCAAATTTAAGACTTCATAAGAATGCCACAAAATCAGATTTTTAAGGAAGACAGAATTACTGAAAGATAGTAAAAGAAAGTTAATATAATTAAGACCTAGTACATGGTCTTTTGACAAATGTCAGACTTTTCAAGGCCTAAAATTCAGATTCTCGAATTTAGACTTTATTAAAAGACCCCAAAGAAACCCAGACAATCTCCATCTTTTCTTACACACCCTTGTCTTTTATACTGCAAATGAATTTCAAACTTCATTTCGAGCAGTGAAAGGAAGAAATGCAGAGTAGCTGCATATGAAAGTAGTTTCTAGGAGGCGGCTGCTTCACTGCCTCTCCTGTGGCTTCCATCTAAGAACATTTTGCTCCTTTTTTCCCCCCATCAAGCTGTAGCTTGTAGCTCTATCTGAGCCCTTCAGTTTCAGGACTATAGGAGGAAGAGGAGAAGTCATGATGAATACTCAGGAGTGCTCCAGTAAGCTCCACACAAACTGGTTAAAATAGCTAAATTAAACCCTTTGACATACTTTTCCACAAAATACATGGGAATAAAATAACACAGAACAAAACAGGATAAATGAAAAACACGAAAGATATCAAAAAGGAAAATATTCATTAAAACCTGTTAAACAATCTGGCAATGCTTTCCTATAGAAAGCTCCTCATGCTCCTCAGTGTCGGGGCCCTGATGGCAAAAGCCTGGTCACCGTAAGTTACCCCCCGTGACTCAGATACTACTAAGTGTTGGTTAGAAGATCTTAGATTAAGACTTGGAGCAGAGTCAGTTATAGTTAGACTGTCCCGGGTTGTAAAAGTTTTTTAAAAGAATCTTAAAATCAATCTTAAATATAACTGAGGGGAGGCAACAACCACAGAGACAGTCACTGATACATTCCTGAAGAAACGTCCTTCACGCTGCCGTGTGCCTGATGGAGCATGACTTGACTTTTTTTTTGCTTCTGCCTTTAAGCAAATTTATCCGCATGGTTTGTCTGCTGAGGCGCCACAGAGGCCCGGCTCTGTCAGACTGCAGAGGAGTGCAGGTCTGCTACTGTACACACTTTGATATCAGAGGCTTTATTTAGCAGGAGAAATATGTTTAGCGACAGCGGATGAGTCATCAGCCTCAGAGACGACACCGCCAAGTCCTGATTCTGACAGAGGAGGCTGTGATGAATCCGTTCTGCAAATAGAAACAGTTTATAAAGATAGTATCTCAGCTCTTTTTTTTTAATCCCTTTTCATCTGTTTAATGGAGACTGACTGATGTTGAAAATAATGCCATCAGACTAATATGTTAACTCTTCAGTTGTTGTTTTTTTAGCCTACCTGAGCAGAAACTGCAGAGATGGGTTTCAAAATAAAGCAGCATATTACAGGAGTGGAGTTGATTTGCTGGCAAAACGTTACTCAGGTGAAACTTGACACTTCTTTAATCCAGAAAAAAAGTTTTATCACTTCACATAAAAATCTGCGCGCGACAATCGATCGTCGGTTCAGCCGTTGGCCATCGATGATTTAAGGAAACACTTCTCACGTCTGAATTTATGAACATTCAGTCAGAAAAGTCGGAAAGTCAAACCTCACATTGAGCTGCTGAGAGAGTGTGAAGCTGCTCTCAGGGGTGACAGACAGGAATTTGTCTTCTCATCCACACTGAACAAACTGCATGTTATTCAATGCTGAAGTAGAACTGAGTGTTGTGACGATATAGGAGTTGTGTGGTAATTTTAATTCCCAATATAAATATTATAATATTGATTACTAATATTGCAGAAAACCTTTCAAAATTCAAAATAGTGAAGGCTGTAAAAAATGAGAATAATTCAAATAGACTTCTTGATTAACGAACCAACTGTTGCAGCTCTGGTCAAGTGTCTTGCAGAATATAATACTTTTATACTTCTTTTGTTCATTATAGTCATTTGAATATATTTGTCACGAGGAACCACAGGGCACAAATAAAATAAAAGAGAGTAAAAGAGCTCATTGTCAATGAACCTGGCGAATGCTTCACTCTGTCAGATTCTAATAATTAATGACAACTGGCCTCATCTCCTCTGTCAGAGCTCAAAACAGAAAAGAACTGATGTGGAGGTAGAGGGGTGATTTCCTCAGCATCACATGCACCTTCCATTTCCACTGTGGCAAACTTATAGAACCAGACCCAGTGTGGGCGGCATCTGCCTCGACCGGTTTGGGTGAGCAGAGATAAAATGGGGAAGAGTGGAGAGGTGGGTGGGAGGAGGGGAGAGAAGAGGAAGAGGGGGGAGTATAATGGAATGGAGCTGACTCGCACAAAGTGCAGTTAGGAGAAGATAGGTGTGTGCACGTGCGTGCGTGTGTGTGCGTGTGTGTGTGTGCGTATAGCTTCCTGCAGTGGCAATTATTTTGTGCAGAGCTCAGCCTGTTTCTTTAATCAAACCGTAATAGATCTTTAAGTTTAATTATGAGCAGAAGGTTCATGATTCCAGACTCATGTAAAGCCGCTTCATTCAGAAGACATATTAAAGCAATCTGTCACAAGAGAGTTAGATCAGCAAGTCGACGGAGAGCCGCCCATTCATTTTGAATGAAGCTCTGCCTGCTCGTGTCCGGGTTTTTTATTGCTGGTCATTAAGGATCCGAGGTGGAAGAAGTAAACAGATCCTTAAATAGCACAGTAAAAGTAGTAATATGCAGATTCCCTCGTATTCGTTTCTTTCAGTATACGATGGGTTATAATTACCTCCGACTAGGAAGATATGATTTAGTCTGCACTTTTGAGGCACGACCCAAGGAAGCATTTTGCAGTGTGTGTGTGTGTGTGTGTGTGTGTGTGTAAAAACCCACAAACTAACAAGTAGCAGCTCTCACATAAATGTAGTGGAGTAAAGACATTGCTTCTTTACAAAGTGATATAAAATGGCAGGAAATAGAAATGCATAAGTAAAGTACAGGTATCTGGAAGATGTACTGAACCAGCACTTGGATTGACTTACATACATGGATTAGATGTAGACTCTAACTCCTCAACAATAAGACCTCTGATGCCATAAACCAGCTCTACAGTCAAATGCATGACATCAGCATGCCCCGATTTCAAAATTGCACCTGAGCAATCTCAGTGAAACCGAAGTCAGATCTCTCCAGCGAGCTCTGTTTGTTTTGGATGACGCACTTTTGGGGCGTGTAACCCTGGGACCTTGTGTGACGTGGATCTAAAATAAGCCGCCTCCAACTCCATCCAGTTTTCTGTAAAAATGCCTAATCCTCGCTTTGATGTGCAGTGATGGAAAAGGACACGGCCGAAGGCTCGGTGGGAGCCTGCCGTGTCACACCCTCGAGGGATTGCGAGCGCCTCAAACACACTGAATTTCACACTGAATTAGCCGGACCAGCTGGTACAGGGAGATATTGATTTTCCAATAGAGCAGAGGGGGGGGGGGGGGGAAACGAAACGTAGAGCCCAGACGAGAGAGTGGAAGAGAGGAGGCCGAGCGAGAGGAAGGACAAAAGGGCTGAGGGACAAAACGCTGGGACCTGGCCAGTGAAACTTTAAATACAGTCCTCCACAGCTTTGTGGTCCTGTTTTATATTTGGAAGCATTTAACGCCACTATTAGCCTTTAAAGCACCGTCAGCGTCTTAGTCAACTTTGCAAAGCTCCGGTCAAGCCGCACGCCATTTATAACCCCAGCGTTTCCGCCTCTGCTGGTCTGAACAGGGATTTATCCTCGTTTAACAAGATGGGGGCTCTGAGGCTAAGCATATTACCAGGACTGAAAGGCTATGCCAACTGACTGAGAGACAGTTATAGCGCCCAGATGCCATTCTATTCTGCTGACGACAAGTGTTCTGGCCTAATCTCTGGCCTGCTGAGGACTCTGCATTTTCAAAACAAATACGCAAAATATAAAGTTAATAAACATTATAGGAAATCTTTTGGCCCATGTTAAGTACAGAGAGAAGTGCAACAAATTGAATTGAAGTACACTGAATTTAATATTAATAATAAATAAGCATTGTATCCTAATTAGAGTTTTGATCAAACATGATAACAAATGGAATTATCACCTTGCAGTCACTGCCAACCAGTACAAGTTGCAGTTCACATTTTAACGGATGTTGCTTGTTTCAAATATTTTATTTTATTTTATATTTCTTATTGATGTTTTGCCTCGTTTTATTCTGTCTTGCTCTATTTCCATGTGTTTGTAATGGAGTTTATAATTGCTTTGATAAGTGTTCAGGAAATAAATTACATTACTATGTTAGATTTTAAATCCCTGCATGTCCAGACTCATTTAGCATATCTAGTGAAATACTAACTATTTGATGAAAGGTATTAAAGTGTATTTTGACATTATTAATGAAAAGCTCGTCTTGGTTTGTGGCCAGAAATGTGCTTTGTGAGTTCAACGTGACCTTTGACCTTTGACCACAAACTCCGATCCATTCATCCGTGAGCGTAATTTGTAATAAAATCCCTTCTGGGCATTTCTGAGACATCACATTCACAGGAACGGGACAGAAAACCGATAAACATCTGGCGAAGACGCTGAAGGAATTTAATAGAATGTATTTCATATGTTTTGTGATAATTAGTGGCCAAAAACATGTTTTGTGAATTCACACCAATATGTGATCAGTTCATCCATGAGTCCAGGTTAATGAAAAGGAGAAAGAGATATTTCAGAAAAAAGATTGTTTTCTTATTAGGCTATAAAGTGAAAATGTAAGCTTCATAAAAGGTGATTAGTGTACAGTAATGAAACCTGATGTTCCTGTAAGTCCATCTGAAGTGTTCCTACCTTTCCATTACAGGGCTGCTGGGAGAGCTCAGACGAGCACCAGAGATGGGCCGCCAGTTTACAGGCTTTACAGCGCAGGCCCTGCTTGGAGTTTCCTGCAGAGACACATGACGTTCATTTTAACAGAAAAGAAGACTGAAGACTGATACCTGTCACATTAAAAACCAATGCAATATCATCTCTTTATAAAGTTATCAAGTTGTCCGGCTAGTATGGTTTCATCTATTATACAATTTGTGAGTTAAATAACTTTAATTTCCATTTTGCTATGTTAATATTCGCTATTCATATTCTCCAGCTTTGGATTGTACCATAATGCAATTGCTAACATCAAACTATACATGATGATTGGCTAATTTCTGCATTCTGCCACATTTACTTCCACTTGGGACAGATTCATTTCCTAAATGGAAGTGACTCAGCACAACTTGTTAATGTCTGCATCCTTTCCACAGACGCAATGTTTGTATTCTCACCATCTGGGCGAGTCTAGGCGATATGGATGAACTGACCCACCTTGGATCATGTGTTTGCATCTCTGGCAGCAGGTAAGCCTACGGAAGACATGCTCCTGGAAGCAGTGCGTCTTCCCTGGCTGCACCGGCTGGGCCTGAGTCTTTGGCTGGGCTGTGGAGGTGACGGACAGCGAGGGACTGATTGAAGGCGAGTGAGACGTCAATGAAGGGTTGGGACTGACCAACGGGGACTGGGAGGGGGAGTGCTCATAGGCCGGGGGGCACTCGGAGAAGGGTGGAGGAGACTGCGGAGGTGGTGGTGGTTGTTGTGGTGTTGTGATGAGGGCCGAGGGCAGGCGCATTTCGCCATTACGCTGGAAAAAGTTGTCCATGCTCTTACTGCGCATGACAGACTTGAAGGACAGGGAGCGCTTCAGCCGCTGCAACTGGAAGAGAGAAGAAAGATGATATTCAGGTGAAGTTCCCCGATGACAGTTTGACATAGAAACTGACAAATTTGACAATCAAATCT
Organism: Platichthys flesus; assembly: GCF_949316205.1. Taxonomy (NCBI): domain Eukaryota; kingdom Metazoa; phylum Chordata; class Actinopteri; order Pleuronectiformes; family Pleuronectidae; genus Platichthys; species Platichthys flesus. Next base: position 14,914,983 of record NC_084964.1, on the reverse strand, counting down.
GATGAAAACACAGAAACACAAACTGTGACCTGATACAGCGACTGTGGCACAGTGGCACAACTATGCTGCCTCATTTCCAGGGCTCCTCCAAAACGCGGCAGCCAAATTCAACTTTCCCCGAGTAACAAATGGCCCAAGAGAGTAGATCCTTCTTGGGCCAATCTATCCCAGGATTCATTGCGCTTCGGTGAGAAAGCCTTTCTTCAAAGCGACAGCCACGGCAATAGATGACACATCCGGTACTTTCACTTTGAAATGAAAGTATCAGGCTTTAACTCATATGAAAGGCTAACCGTAGACTTATAACCAAAGGGTCATCAAAACTGTCCAACTGCAGCTAGGTTTGTGGGCCACGTAGAGGTTTTAAAGTGCGACAAAATAATAACGCAAATTAGGTTCCAAACAAAGATCGATGTTGATGCAAACTTGTTACCAAACTGTTTCCTTTTTACAGACAAAGTCGACAAAAGTGACTTGATTCATTACAAACCAGAGAAAGTTGCCAGTCTCACCCTCTCTTTAAATTATGACACCAATGACAGCTGTAGGTAGAATGTAGGTTGTGTTTGAAATGACAACAAGGCGTCAGGCTTGAAACCAGTGGGTTTAAAAGCAGTCTGCTCGTCTACCCTCCGACTGTCCTTGCCCTGGAAGCTGACTTTTGATCTTCCATCTTCAGCGGTTCTCCCCTCTCTGCTCCTTAGATCCGCACGAGTCAATACCCCTTAAAATTCCCGTTTGATTAGTTTTATTGAGCGACCTGCACCTTGGCGCTTGATGCGGTCAGTGATGCATGGCGGACGCGGTGTTTATCTTTGACTCTTTGACTCCGGCCTCCATTTCCCATCCAGGGGCAACACAATAAAGAGGGGACTGATAATGACAAACAATTACAGGGTCTTAGGCGCGATGGGACCCTCTATATGGAAATATGAACTGCTGTGGACTCACACACACAGACAGACACACTCGAGAGAATGGCCTGGAGAAATAGGGCAAGGATGTAATAGGTCCCTCAGACTCAGACTCAGCCCCGCCTACATTTACACAGAGCTCATTAGCCGTCTCTGTTTGTGACCGGGTGGAGGATATTGTCCTGCCTCTAACTTCAAAAGGTGAACTCATTTCCATTAAATGGAAATGAGTTCTAACAGGGTTAGAATCTAACAGGGTTTCTGTTCCTCTAGTTTTTTTGTTGCTTTAATATTGCTGCTTTTAGCAACGTAGTAAAATCATAATGTGTTCCTCTACAAGGAAAACCTTCTGTGATTGTGTATAACTTTAAACTACTATTTCTACGTGTGTTAACGTGCAAGGCGCTAGCGTCCTCATCATGTCTAATGCTCCTCTGAGCTTCGACAGCCACCGGCTATCTGCTCTCCTATGCAGAAAACTCGATCAATAGCATCGAGCGGGTTCCTCTTTTTCTTCTTTAAGCCGCGGATTCACACATGCCAATTAGTCTGAGTGATGAAAAGAGTCGTCTCTGTCGACCCATTAGTGAGTGCCTCTCATAAATGTTTTCTACAGGGAGCTGAGTCCATGCTTTTCCTTAATGGCCTTTTCTTGGCTCGACCGGTAGCCCATCCAGTAATGGATGTTCCTCTCTATTAGATTGTTTAACTTGTCCGACTTTGTTAATCTTCTCTGCGGTGGAGGCCTGCATCGTCTGCTCCGGGTCCAAGGGAAAAGGAACAATCCCTTCAGGCACAAACAAGGCAACACAAGACTGATAATCCATAAGTTAATGTAGCACCCTGAGCCTTAACAACGCTTAAAGTAACAAAAGCTTAAACAGTTATTTAGCTTAATTAATTAAAGTCAATGTGAAAACAAAACTATAACAGTTTAAAGCCAAATGTGTTTTGTAAGTCGCTTTAGCTATAATTGGGCATTACTACTCAACACAGCTCAGATTTGCTCGAGTGCGTGAAACGTCTGCTAGAGGAAAGAGAAGAGAGAAGTCCGAGAACAGAGCTGAAGCTAGAGCGCAGAAAAGGCGTCAGAGCAACAAAACATCAAAAGAGTGCAAGAACATAGTTTGAGCACAAGCACAGCAGATCGGAGCATAAGGAAGGTCTATTTGAGTGCGAGTGAAGGAATTTGAGTGAGAGCATTACAAAATCTTATCATGAAATCAATAAGTCCCGCTCTGACACTGTGAAAGACTCTCGGTGGAAAAACAGCCACAACAGAAGTGCTCCATGAATCCAGTCATTCATTTTTGATTAATTTAAAAATTGCACAGTTCAATTATTAATAGAGCAAAAATAAAAATTGGAGCTCTTCAACGGTCTGTAATTTGGAAGCTACATGGCATCACACACACCTCTATCCAGATTCCACCCCCCGGTGTATGTGGTTGCTCTTACTATTTGTGTGTGTGTGTCCCTGTGTTCTAATAGGTGTTGTATTAAAGCTGCTTGTTTGCAGTTTGATACGCGTTGTCACATATCCCGTATCATTCTCCCCCTGAAAACAGTGCAGAGGAGACTCTAATGAATGCAAATCTTTTATATTTCTCTGTAGCGCTCTCGCTCTCTCTGTGTGTTAGGTTTTGAAGAGTCTATTTATGGATCACAGAACTGCCGACCCATCACACTCTGAACTACTGACAGCAATTAGCTCATCACAGGGCGGGTAGTGTCGTCTACGAGAGCGGGCTGCGGTTTGAGGATGTAAAAATGAAAGTATGGGAGCAGTCAAAGAAAGTGAGGGGGGAAAATAGATAAAACGGAATGAATAAAAATGTGGGAAAGAAAATAACTAAAGTGGAGATGCATAGAGAAATAGCACGCTGACACTTTCAACCACCCCCCTGGCCTTCGAGAGCCCGATAATGCACCAGGGCCTTTCCAGATCAGCCCTCTGGCAGAAACAGAGCCGACACCTCGGACTTCTTTTTCCAGCCGTTTGAAAACGAGCATGCAGAGATGTTTGGTGGAGGCTGCTATAAATAGGCTATTGTGCGGAGTGCATGGATAAATTAATGATTGAGAAGCGGGGGTGGGTGTTCACGGTGTTCACACAAGATGCCTGTGCAAGGGAAAAAGTCCCCCAGCTGCCACCAGGACGCTGCTGCCACTCCCGGTGTATTTCTACGAGGTGTCGCAGGACAGCAAACGAGAAACAACGTCCGATCTCTCTGCTTGTTGGTTGTTCTTCATCTCCTCGGGAAGGACAAGTGTACTTTCTAAAAGAGAACCCGAGGTTTATCTTTTTCGTCTAGAGACCATGAATTTAGTTTGAAGTCTGTGAATAGAAACAATAGTGATCCTGTTACTACCCGTCTCCTGGCACCTTCAGCTGCCATGCATGCTGTTGGCTGGAACCAATCCAAGGTGAGCTGGGTGCAGATGCATAAAACTCATAAAAATATAGCTAAGTGCTTATTACATCAGATTTATAAGCCTCTTTTGGACCTGAAATGTTTATTTTCTCCTCCGTCTCCTGCCAGAAAACATCCTCGAACAGCTGCCTTCTGTGTTGCTATGCACGTTCAACACACAGCAGCGTGTTGTGCATTGCGAACTCTACAGCAGCGTATTGATTGATGACACAAACAGGTATCTGGTTTCTTCCCGTTATAACAACATCTGGTCCTGGATCCAGGACGACCGCCTCCCTCTCTGCAGAAGCTTTCCCTGGACACAGTTGAGCGACCCCAGTGTCTGCCAACTCCTAAACATGACACGCCCACTGCAGAGTTTTTTCTCAGAGCATCTCTGGCTGCTGGTGCTTTTCAAGCTTCTACTCAACACACTGGAAACTGAATTATTGTGTTAAATTAAAGGTGACGTCATTAGCCACTGCTCAAAATGGTAAAAGTCCTCAATGCACAAGCTCCAGTGCAGGTGACAGAGATCGGAACTAACCAACAGCTTCCCAGAGCAAAGTGAAAGAGACATCTTCAGTTTGTCCATTTAGAAAATACATTATTTCCTGTATCCATCTGGATGATGCTGAGACATTAATACTCAGTCTGACTCTGAGCAGCACTTGAGAGAAGTGAACATGTTCCTTTTGTTAGCGAAGTCATTTCATGTGAAAAACCACAAAGGAGACATTCTTTACCTTTTCCTTTTCCTCTCGTGTGTTACATCGTTTTTTTGTGGATGTAAACTTTCTGTAAAGTTAAAAAGTCCAAATCTGAGGTAAAAGGACAAACAAATTATAATATCTTCAAGTTATAGATGAATAAAACTTCAAACATAGAGATTAGAGGACAAGCTCAAGTCAGGCTGGTATTCTGAGGATTGTGCAGATGAGAAGGAGAACCTCATGTGTCCCTCTGTCTTCTCTACACTGCATATTAATATATTGGCAGAAAAACAAGGTGTGAATAAAATGTTAATTGTCTTCCAAATACATGGCTGTTGTTTAAAGGGCGGTTTTCTGTTTCTGAGCCTCTTGGTGGCAAAGACTCTCACAGCAGCTCACACACCGTCTGACAGCCTGTGCAGCAAAAGGAGCTTGCATTTCCAAATCCAGCCTTTTAAAAGGTTTAACTGCACAAGGAGCTTTTGCAGCAACCAAGAGGCGACTGCAGCGGCTGCTTGATGTTCAGAAAAATGGCGGAAGCTTGACGACAATGTGATCGGCGTTGAGTGACGGATGATTAACACCCAGTAACGCTACAGTCAACAAACAGAGACAAAGAATAATAAATTTAGATAAAATACATAGTTTTCTTCGAGATAAAAATCGAACTATCATACAGTGAGTGAAGAAGCGAGAAGATTTGCTTTAACTTGTCTTTAAAAGATCTTTAGGTCTTCAACCAGCACACATCTCATACGCTCAGTGTCCGAATCAGTATAGCTCCTTAGGTCTTCTGGTCCATGGCTGTCCCAAAGTGCACGACACAAAGGTGAGGCAGCTTTTAGCTTTTATTCTCCAAACAGCTGGAACACTGCTTGGAGAATAAAAGGTGAAGTGTGGAAAATCTGCCAGTTTGAAACCTCTCTCTTCAGCCTGGCTTTTCGACATTATATTATTGCATCTATGTTATTCATTTTATTAAATTTCATGTAGCCGTTCATATTTGTTTGTTATTTTACTTTTATTTCTTCCAATTATTGTTATTTATTGTCATCACAGCTGCTTTTAAAATCTGTTTTATAATCTTTGTCAGCATTTTTTATTTGGTCTCTCTTATTTATGGTTCGTCAGTGGATCGTGAAGCATCACTGAGCCATATGAAATGTGCTTTAAGACAAAAACTGACTGACTGATGGAGTCCTGACTTATTATTGTACATCATGACTTAACATTACTGTAGGCTTTTTCCTCACACAGTCCCACAACAAGCTGAATGCCTTTGTGAGGCCTTGGGAATCAATTAAAGTACAATGCAGAGAAACAATGATTATGAAACAAAGGGAGTAAAACACAATATAGAGAAACAATGAGAGGTTCAAACTGGAGATTTATGCATCGTTGTTGTTCAGGAATCATTATCCAGGATAATTATTGATCAACCCTTGGATCGTACGAATGCTCTGTTTGAATGAACATGTTGTTGTTGCGGTCGAATGTGCATGTTTTTCTTTCAAGGTGAGTCTCCTTAACTAAAAATCTGAACTAGCCTTTATAAAAACTGTATTTCCTCCAGCTCTGTCATTACAGACAGAAAATAACCTCAGCGTCACTTCAGCAGCAGCCTCCTGAGGGTCAGCACAACACTACGTACATATTTACTCCCAGCAGGAGCCACACAAACCCTGGAACTGCACGAGGAGGCGGGATCAGCAGTGATTTACAACTCAATCAAGGGGCAGTAATTCAGCGACCTCGATCAAAGCAGAGCTGTGTCAACGCTGCGTGCAGGAGCACATGGCGACTTTTCGCTTGGGCTCTTTCATAAGCTGTTTTCAGACATGAAATATCATCATATGTTAGGAACGCAGCAGAAGAGGAATTCACCACAAAAACATCATGTCTGGAACATTCAGGCAAGGTGTGGCGTGTCAGTAAAGCACAGCAGAAAAGTACAGGAAAATAACTGGAGTTAATAGCTCATGTCTGCGAGCAGCTACAGATGAGACGCTCCGTGTCTTTCTAACTGCGTCCGTCTCCCTCGCTGTGTTCCTGCCTCCCTCCGACACTTCCTCTGTTTTCTGTGCAGACTGCAGCTTGTTATCAAAGGTCAGCGAAACAAGTCCATCATCCTGACGGGTGGAACACAAACATATCAGATGATGACAGATGTACATCCTCCTGCCGACAGTGATAGGGAAGAAAACAAGCACGAGGACGCACAACACACTTTGTTCGGAAATGTCATGCACGCGCGGGGATAATCACATGAGCGGCACAGACGCATGCAGGTGCCCGTCAGTAAGAGCTCTGCTGTTGTATTTGTGACTTCAGTGGCACACTGACACAGGAGAGACAGGAGTTAGCCAAGAGGGAATAAAATGTCAGCAAATCCCAAACTAATTAGCATCGTCATTTTTCTGGTTTTACAACAAACAAATTCTGCATCTGTCTAATAATACTGTAAATTGGTCTTTATCTCGAGCGTCACGCTTGGGATGTTAAGGGACAGAGGAAGTGACCAGCACTCTGATGACGACAGACAATTCTCCTGTCCGGGGTTCAAACGTACGGAGTTCAGCTTCACTGAACCTTGGATGAACGGCTCTTTGTGCAGCGGTGGTGCTGCAGACTCTGTGATGTGCGGGCCGAGTCCTGCAGCCGGTCTTTACTTGTCACAGCTTAGTTACTGAAGGTCCCTTCTTTCTATTTCAGAGAGAAAGCTGCAACCAGCGTCACCACAGGAAGAGAAAACAGCCCATTCCAAACACATGGCACAGGGCAATGCACTATTATGACTAGTTTTGTAAACTGTGAAAATATCTATATATCGTGGTTTGGTTATACCGACTGAACTGGTAACCCTGGATCTTGCACCAGTGCTTGTCGCTCATCCTATTCCCCTTTCAACCATGGAGAAAGAGCTATGGAGAAAGATGATGATAAAGGAAAGAAAGGAGGGATAGAAGGGGAGAGTAATGAAGACAGAGAGATGTGAAAAGAGGAGTATGTGTGCATAAAGGAAAAAGTTCTGGTTTTCATTACACTTGGGCAGTGAATGGAAAAGAGAGAGTAGATGGGAGGTGAGAAATTAATTAGATAAAAAAGCGGAGAAAACATGCTGATAGGAAAGTTAGAGGGCTCCCAGCAGAGAGCGTGAAGGACGAAGTGGGAGAGAAACGGCTGCCATCGTTTCAGCTCATAAAACTGTCTTTGTGTTGGCTGAGAACGCGATGAGCCCTGTGAGGACCCTGCCGACCGGGCCACCGCACCACACTGCAATAGAATCATTTAAACTTGATGTGGCGTCGTATTCTGAGCCCACAGTTCTCGTTTCATCCGTTACTAAGCAAACTATTAGAGTGTTTAATAATTGTTTGATGTTTCAGGACATCAAATCACATCTAAAGCTAAAGAAAATCGACATATGAATCAGTTTGTTTAATCGACAGAAAAACTAAAGAGTGATAACAACAGGAACCTTTCTTTGGCCATGTCCATAAACTGTTAATACAGTAAAGATGGATGACAGGTTTCCACTAACTTCAGAAATGAAGCCAAAATATCAAGCGCTGCCACCTGCGCGCTGATTATATAATTTGGGAGCTATAGGGTGGAGCCACGGTATCAAGGTCCCACCTCCACATGAACTCGACATATCATGAGTCACGCTCGGCTGTCAATCATGACGATACAGCCCATTTTTTTTAGCATCGAATAACTCAACTAAAAAGTTTCTAGTAAACCCTAGCATGTGAATAAACACCAGCGTGAAAAGAACTTCATGTCCCGCTTGCTAACATGGAGAAGCATCCAGCCACTTAGGGAATAATCAAAATGTTTTGGCTTCACTTTTGCTGAGTCGTCCATTTTCATAAAGTTGACGGTCATGACCAGGCAAGCGCTCCCAGCACAACAAGTAGGAATATGACCTTTGAGAAATGGATCAGCTCGGCTCGTTGTTTGCCTGTATTTACAGTAATTATGCCAGGCTAAGCTAACTGGCTGCTAGCTACTAATCAATGTTAAGCATAAAGAAACAACTTTCAGCGCTGGCACCTGTGCACAACCGTTCCTTAAACCACCGATCTCTTTATCCAGACTCTGAACTTCACTCTTCCTCGTCACATTCATTCCCTCACTGAACACACGACACTTGATCGACTTGCGCTCCGAGCGATTAGCGAGGCGTAATAATATTATCGTGGCCGTCACCTCTTCTGTAGGTGTGAGGAGGTGGAATAACTATTCATTCTCCGTCACAGCCTCTATTAGCGGCACTCTAGAAAGCTGGTGGGCCCCACTTAGCACCGTAATAAATGCTCCCAGAGCCGAGGGACGGTGAAGAGACGGAGAGGCGAGAGGAGAGGGAGCGACGGAGGAGAGCTGAAGAAGGGATAAGAAGGATTACGGAGAGCGGCGGTAAGTGGAAGTGAGAAAGAAAAAGACGGAGGCAGGAGCAGGGGGGAAAGCAGAGGGTGGAAGTTGTTATGAAATGAGCAGAGTGATGTGCAAGGGACTGGATTAGGAGCGACAGTAAGAAACAAGTGAAGCTGTAGAGACGCCCTCAAGCAGACGACTATGAAACGACCCCAGTTGTAACACACATGTAGTCTCTCCTTCCTCTTTACCTTTTCTTCTTCTGCTGGATTTGGATTGGTCACAGCTGCCAGCAGGGGCTTGGCAGAAACAGAGCTACATGGCTGACGCAGCTCGGAGAATTGAGGGTTTTTTTTTCTTCCCCCACCAGTTCTGTTTTGTCTGGACGGCAATTTGTGTGAATTATGACCCGGCCCCTAGCAAGACAAAGCAAACATCTGTTCGCTGATTGGCTCATAAATTCATGCAGCCCCTCTACGTCAACCATCCATTGTGTTGTTGTCTGTAGTCAAATAGAAACAACAAGGCGCCCCGGCTCTGCCAGGCCTGTCCCAGGTCCCCGTGGCCACGAGCGGGCGGAGGACTGCGGAAACGTGATTTCTCGCTGTAATTGCTGCTGCAATTACGGCTGTTCTTGGATCTCATTTGAAAGTTTAATGCGGGAGATTTAGGTCAAGGCTGCGAGCGAGAGTGTGGAGAGAGCAGTCGCCATTTTTTGGTCGAGAAAGATTAATCAGCAACAACAAAAACCACTGTTATAATCCACCTCTAGATTGTGAGCAAAGCCCATAACTATACCCCGGGGCCATAACTACAGGGATCCTGAGGGGGTCAAGTTGTTTACTGGTTTGAGATATGTTAATGGAAATCTTGATTGGGAATATGCACAACGAAGACAAAGGCCTTAATGAGGTTTCTGCTTTACTGTCTTTTCTTGAAGTCTCATCTTGATAGAGGCGAAAAATAAATGTATGGTTTTAGTTCTTTGGTAATTTTCCAAAATGTTTTAGCTCAAACAAGTAAGGTCCCATTGAGGTAGAAGAACCTGACGTGGACTGGGCCAAGATGGCAGCTGCAAGTAAAGTCCTTGTTTAAACATCTTGAACTTTGCCAGAGATTTCGGATTCAACTAGAGGGACACTAGGGCATTCCTCCAATGACGCCCAACAGCCCCCTTGAAATCAATCAAGCTGCACCAAATTTACCACACTCACAGATATCAATCATCATAATGGGTCTGATTCTTTCAAATCAGGACCCATGAATTATTCCCTGGGAAAATGGTGAAAAAGTTCAAAAAATGCCCTCTCACACAATGTTAAAGAAAGTCTTCCTGGATCCACACTAAAGTGTAACAGGTTCTTACCTGACCGACACCACAGCCTAACCATTTATCACTGGTACAGGTGACCGGAGCAGAAAACATGACTTCCAGCCATGTAGAGTAGATACAGTTTACCGATAGTGCTGTGATCCGATCTGATGAGTATATGTTGAATATTCCTCAATCAATATGGCGAGTTGAATATCTCAAGTTTTACATCAGTTATTGTACCGAGAGAAAAATTAAGATATTGAACTGAATGTGCAGGAATGAAGAGTCAAGAGAATCCAGCAGCTATTTGTTTCCCCTCCACTGGGATCCCATCGCAGGTTAATGATGGCAAGTATGCTGGAGGCACGACAGCATACTTGCCATCATGTGTCAGTTGTGATGGTCCCAGTGGTTTTCCTGGGAGAGGAGATGCTGGTTCATTACTCCTCTGCAGTGACATCTACACGATGGGCATAGAGCGTGTGCAGTGCCAAGCATTATCAACAGCTCAGGAAATAACTCCCGCACATTGTATATAACAAAGAATGGATAATTACACAAACTTCATCCCTGTTACATTGCACTAAGTATTTCTATTTATATTCTCACTATATTTTCCCCATTGTGCTGCTACTTCCTTGTGCCAATTGTGGATAAAGAACGCTTCATCTTATCTTATCTAATTTTATCTTATCTTATCTCCCTCTTGAGCTGCAGCCCCTTTCCCACTTTCTCTAAACATCTTCTTCAACTTGTGGGTGTGTGGGTGTGGGTGGGTGGGTGGGTGTGTGTGTGTGTGTGTGTTTGTGTGAATGAGACTTCTGACATGAAGAAGAAGTGTCAGTGAGGGACTATATTGCCAGTTACTTGTGTTCATTTCATCTCATGCGCACACCTTCACTTTCTCTTAGTGCCTCAGATGCTTTGAGTGAACAGGCCTCACACAGCACATGCACACACCTCAATGTAATGTCTGCCCTTTGACTCTGAGGTCAGGAGCAGGTACAAGAATTAAAAGGGGCTTAAAGTAATTATGCAAGAGCTGCAGCCAGCACAGAATAAGCCTCGTTAAGAGAGGGTGGGGGGGGGGGGGGGGGGCAACTAAAGACATGCAGGCAAGTCAAAACAGAAAAACTTGAATTCACACACAGAGGAGAAGATGATGATGATTCAAAAACATCAATTCCTCAAAACTCTCCTCACAGAGCTCCAGCACTCAGTCTGAGATAACCGCTCATCATTAGATCTGCGATCGTCCTGACGGTGAGCGGTGCGGTTACCTTGGACTCCTGGTGGCTGGGCAGCGGTCGGTGCAGGTCTCTGTTCTGTGGCTCGTTCTCCTTCTCGCTTATTTCTGTCATTTCAAACGGACACAGGAAAAAAAAAACTTAAATCCGACGAGTCCAGTGGGGAAACAAGGGGCGAGAGAGAGAGAGTGGAGAGGAAACTAGAAACTCGGAGGTTCGGACATCGCGTCGGTCTCAGGGGAGGAAGAGCTGCTTTCGTCCAGTCATGTGTCGGTGGCGGCGGCGGTGTCCATCTGCGTCTGTGGCGAAGTGTAGCGAGCTATTCCGTCAAAACGCTGCGTGTTGTTCCACGCACTTAATTCTAAGGAAGAAGGTGAAATACGTCAGATGTGGAGGAGAGCATCCGGCTGCAGGAGCCGGTCGATGCGCGTGCTTCTCTCCGCTCGCGTGTCTTCTCCTCGCTCTTTCTCTCTCTCTCTCTCGCACACACGCACACACACACGGGCACGCGCTTCTACAACAACTTTGATTTCGCAAAGTGCTCGGCTCGTGCTGATTGGTCCGCACGTGTTAAGGAGCCGCCTGACAGGAAGCGCGGTGATTGGCTGAGACCAGATCAACGTGAAACAGACGAGATTAATAAAAACATCGATGTTTGTGCCTCAAAATAATAAATATGCTGTAAATATTGATATCTAAATGCTCTTTGGCATTAAAGGTACAGTTCACCCAAAAATGAAAATTCCCTCATTATCTTCTCATCACTTTGCAGATGGAAGGGTGGCTGAAGTGTTTGAGTTTTTGGCTTAAAAACTTGGTTTAAACTAGTTTCAAGTCAAATTTAAATGTCGGGGCTTGCGGACACTTGCATGACACCACAGGAGCAGCATGGAGGCATGTTATGTTTATTTATATTTAAAGAATCGGTCACCATTTACTTTAATTGGATTGGATTTTGCTGCAACGCTGTTTACCCCTGAAACTCCAAAAGTGATTTCTTGACTCAAACACTTCAACCACCCCTCCATAGACATAGTTGTGAGTGTATGATGATGATGATGATGATGATGATGATGATGAAGTTAGTGTACTTTGTATGGAAGTACACTTGCAAATGTACTATTAGCATATTTACTGTGACTTGTTTCAATTTTATATTTCCGTCTCTCTTAATTTATGAGGAAAACACTGACTTTTTACTCCCCTACACTTATTGAAAAGATATAATTATATAATTACTTATTGCAGCAATAAGTCAATTTCATATTTGTCTGTGTTCTATTTCTGTACATCCACACTGATGCATGCACAGGAACAGAGATCCGATAACATGAGATGATATCAGATAATTCTTTATTTGTGTCATAGCGGGATAATTCGCCATCTTGCATCTGTAAATGGGGAAAGTCAAAATAAGAAGCATCGTGAAACAATAAACGTGCAACACATACATAAGGAAGTAAGTTAAATATACACTTTAAAACATTAAACGTTCACACTGTTTGGGTGTAGCACAGTGTATTTCTAACAGTCCGCTGAGAGCATCAGTAGCCTGGTACAGTAACTGATTCAGCACCAGGGACAGCTCCCCTCTCCCCTCCGTGTCACTAATGATCAGCCTTCCCTGCTTGTACGATTTCATGGTTTCATACTCACCAGATTATATTTATTTTGAATGATGGGATTCCTATCATCAAGAAGGCTCGGGCTTGCTTTTATTGCATTAACAGCCTGTGCACAGTGTGAAGTGTATTCCACCGCACTGAGCTAAGTATAGGAGCAACTCAGAACAAAGGAATGGCACCGACTACTAATGATCGCTGCCTCTCCCCCAAAGCACAAATGAGCAGTTAACAGTGTGATTCAATCTATTTATACACAATCTTTTAAAAATCTTTTCAATCCATCTTTTCTTTAGATGCTGCGAGAAGATTTTGAGATAGTCTCTTGGGGGCTGAGTTTAGGTCTGTACACCATGTTCCGTGAGCGGCTCGACAGTGCACTGAAAGCCCCTGTCACTCTCCATCGCTGACATAACATGATGTTGTGGTGCAGCAGGTAATTATGCAACTGAAAGACCTTATTATTTTTATCAGAAATGTTAAAGGTAATAATTATGAGGACTTCTCGGTGTAACTGTGTGGGTGGCGGAGACAGGATTACTACCGGGGTTAAATTAGAACCAAGAACATCATGTGATTTTACTGCAAGTATTGTCGTGTTGCATTGATTGATTATACATACTGTTATTTCCTTGTGCTTTATAGTGGTGTATCCACCTTTTGTTTCGGCATTTCATTAAGTAACTTTTCCCCCATCAAGTAAAAAGTGAACTTTTAGCTTCTAATATTGTTTTTATTGCAACATAGGGGATCAATGGCCTTTTGTATTATGTGTGCAGGTTTCATAACACATTCCATGGACGACACAAAGCAGAGTAAAACAGTACTATTCCTCTCTCATCTAATGCTGCAGCTCGAGCTGGTTTCAATTTTGCAGCATCATCTTTTATTAACAGCTCGGGGGAACTTTTTTTCGCTCCACTTACGACACACCACTGTGGCTCCACTCATGCTCCGTCTCTGTCTCTAAAGAGAAACACACATATTCAGAAAGGCAGACACAGTGCACTTTTGACATCAAGCTGTTTTTTGAAGAACTCGCAGAAACAGTAAGAACGGGACAAATAAATAATTTTCAAGAGAGGAACATTTTACCTCAGACTATAAAGGCTGCATTAACAAAAAAATAAAAATAAGTCAAACTTACATTTTCTTACATAAAGTTTTTTTATGCTGATTTCTTTAAAATAAATTTGGAAGTATTTTTCTTCTCCAGTTTTTTACCTTGAGTTTTATTTTCTTTTCCTGTAGCTCCTGGTGTCTAACAGCATTTCCACATCTGTCACCTAAGATATAGCTTGCCCAAGCTATAGGAGGATGTGTGTGTGTGTGTGTGTGTGTGTGTGCATGTGTGTGTGTGTGCGTGTGTGTGTACTATATATGAATGTAAGTGGAAGGAGACACAAGGAACAAGAATTGGGGATGAATGTCCCATCTCTGGAAAGCACATGACCTGATATGACATCATTTAATCTCCTCGTTCACTCAAATGATCATAAATATATTCTCTTTGTCCTTCCCCTCTACTTCTCTGCTCTCATTTTTTTAATCCATCACACTACGCAGTGTGTCGTGTTTACTCGTTGTCGTCTTTGCCAACTTTGTTTCTCATCTCTATTCAATGTTGAAAAGGAACCGCCCCAGAGCAGGTGGTCCAGTGAGGCAGCTGACGTTAGGTGCTCACTGGACCACTTTTACTTTTCAGAAGGTTGGTTTGGTTTTCCTTTGGTCTTGGTTTATCTGGATTTCAGAAGGGATCCATGCGGGTACCTATTGGCCATGATTCAGCACAGATCATTATTAACAGTGACACTAGAGGAATACAGTGGCTACCTAAGGATGGTGAGATAATGATAAATAAAGAGATCGTGCTGACACACCCAAAGAGGGAAGCTTCTGTAGTTTTCTGGGAGTGTCCACAGTCTTTGCAGGGAGTTGGGTGGGGTTGGTGAAGGAGCACTGACCAGACACTTGCATTGTGGGTAATGTGGCCACAAGGGTTTAACCAGGAAGAAGTCTGTCAGCCCTGTGTCAGATACGATCGATGTTACAATCAACCAAGCCACAACAAAACCACAATGGCTGACGTGACTACAGTGAGTAACTCTGTTCGCTTCCTTATCAACATTCGTAGTTGTTCACCTCTGTTTTAATTGTGTTTCCGTTGTGTGGCTTTTGCAGTTGTGCCGGAGATTTTGCATTCTCGTTTCGAAAACAAGCAGATGAAGAAACCCTCATCATCAATTAAAAAACACGTCAGCTGCAAATACACACAACACAACCCCGCAGACAAATGGTGTGCAGATAATAAACCGCATGTCTAGAATAAACAGTGAAAAGAGTGTGTGACACCAGCTTCTTCCTCCTCTTCTGATGATGATGGAATCCAATTAAATGTCACCCCGGGGACCCGCATCCATACCCTTCTTTTGTGTGTTGCTTTGTTAATGTCGTGTGTGGATCAATGTGTTGCTGTAGAAAAATCTTTAAATCTCACTGGTCCTCCGTACAAAAGCCATTACCCTGTGAATTTGCCGATCAGGTGCTGTCAAATTGATGAAGATCTTTTCTCAATTTGCTCGCGTTTGGTCGAAAACAGTAATAAAGCAATTAGGACAACAACCATGTGCTCTATAGTAAAATTGACTTTACTTAAAGTGCTGGTTTAATGTTCCTCTGTCTTGGATATTGTGGTTCAGTGTGTTGTCAAGTGTGTCGTGTTTAAGAACGACAAAAGTCTGAACGTTATACAACACTCTACAATCTTTCAGTTGTCTCATGAGGACAAAAAAGCTTCCAGTCACTCATCCTTCCTCGAGGCTGCATGTGAGAGCACTAGGTGAAAAGAGAGTGTGTTTTATTTTAAAGATCCTTTGTCATCGAAACGAGAAAAGCTTAATTGAAACTCTTTGATGGAATGAACCGCCGCGGCTCCCGGCTCTATCTGGGTCAAACGTGAACCTACTCGCTCCTGATAGGAGACAAATCTCTTTCATGATGTAACAAGCAAACGTTTGCTCATGTGCGAAACAGCCTTGTTTTTTTATTTATCACTTTGAAGAGTTTTTCAGCGTGAGCCCGCTCCGGGTGGAATACACGGCCCACTTCCCCTCTCATCCCCTGCCTGGATTTGTTGTGCATCTGTGAGGTGGATCTTTTTTATTTGTATCTGTTCATGTGCGTTTCTCTATTTTTCATGACCACAAAGAGAAAAAATATATATTTCCGCTTTGTCAGAATAACATGATAACGTGAAAACATGAGAACCTGTTCAGCAGCTGATGTTCGAACCTTTACAGCAGCTTTCTGTGAATTTTGAAATAAATTACAAGGTGTGAGCTCTCCTGAAATGAACAGGGTGACTGAGGTTTTCAGGGCGTCAGAAAAATAAAAAGAGGGGGAGAGGAACGAGACTGAAGAAAGAGAAAAAGCATACACTTTGTCCTGATCAACTGAACTCCCAACATAAAAATATATCTTTTCTTTTTACGGCCTCCACAGAAAGAGCTGTGAGACAGTACTTTAAACAGTGATACCTTTACACCAGTATTGGTATGAGACCACAGAGAATGTGGCATGTTCCTGCAGTTGAAACTCATAACACCCTGCCAGCCCAAAGGAATTGAAGTGTTATATTTAGAACAACAGACACTGTTCAGGTTTGTGACTGCCACATAAATAAAGATTCAGCCTTGTGTGTGCATTTGTGTTATGATGAGGAAGTAAACACAGAGACGCGGCGGAGCAAACAAGACCAGGCTCTAACCTTGTTAGAGCGAAATAATACGTCTTTAACGTGATAACAGCCGGGAATGAAACTGTCTGACTTTAACTTGATTAGATGGAAATGATTCGTCCTGCCTCACATGCTAACGTGGAGTGGTACAGGTCATCCAGATCCAACTAGCCATTTACTAACGATACTGACAATGAATTGACATTTTGTTAAGAACTCTTATTTTCCACATTTTACACGTTAGTACACGTTACATTTTCTAAATATATATCTAATGGAGTCAAAGTTAAAGAACTAAAAATTGCACCTTTAATGTTCCTTATCTCAGAAAAT
The DNA here is from genome assembly GCF_949316205.1 of Platichthys flesus. Classification (NCBI taxonomy): domain Eukaryota; kingdom Metazoa; phylum Chordata; class Actinopteri; order Pleuronectiformes; family Pleuronectidae; genus Platichthys; species Platichthys flesus. The sequence goes on along the minus strand of NC_084964.1, from coordinate 14,898,312 downwards.
GAGTGGAAAGGACAGCTTTGCAGAAATTCGTAGTTCCATTTAGTCTGTGCTCTACATTTCAAAGGAAAATATGTTTTTTTTACCTAATGTAGGTGAAGTTCTTGCAGATTTGTACACAAACGGGACAGAGAGCCAGATTCAGTTGCAGAGCCAGAGTCGCAATAATTTGCTAACCAAACGTGACAGCTATATTTAGCCCCAGAAGCATATCGACTGTGTCAAGTGACGTCTGTTCACAGAATGTGCACCTGAATAGACGGCCGGGCTCAAATAAAAAACTATTACATCCCAACAAATACATGTCTCTCCAGTTTTCACTCCTTTTATTTGGTCCATTAAGCATAAGATGTGACTGCGTGTGTACATGTGTGGGCACGTCATAGGAAAATGGCATCAGTTCATAGAACAGTGACTAGATCCACAGTTACAAGGACTGTGTCTTAATTTGAACAAAAAACTAAAGTTACAATATGAAAAGATTTAACTCTCTATTTCACACAGTGGAAATTGGTGTAGGAACAATTGGGGGGAGCTGTCCTGTGAAATAACTAAGATGTAATAAAATAGATGTCATCCGGTGATGAAAAATAAAGCCTTCATAAAACCAGGATGGAGCAGCACACTCACAGAAGCCCACACCCATATACTCGTCTGCAGAAGAAATACAGTGACGAATTTTCAGAGAGAGACAATGGAAAAAAGATGGATTATCGGCAGCAGTGAATGTTTGTGTGTGTGAGAGAGAGAGAGAGAGAGAATGAGAGAGAGAGCGAGAGAGAGAGAGAGAGAGAGAGAGAGAGAGAGAGAGAGAGAGAGTGGATAGAGATGGAGATGGAGAGGAATGGGCAGGTGGCCAGAATGACATTGGGCTTTGTGCTTAACAAACCAAAAGGAGTTGGCTCTGTCGTTCGCTGACACACACCCCACAGGGTTTATAGGAACAATAGATTCCCATTTCTTTAAATACGAGCTACAGCCAGCCTCACAGACGTATCGCTATGCAGAAGAACAGCTACTGGCAGGAGAAACCAGCAGAGGACGCGGGCCAAAAGACCCACTCTGGCACAAACACAGCACGCAATTACCTTTGGTTAAGATAGAGCGATGCAGTGGAAGGAAACGCTGAGATAATACATATATATAGAGTCTCTTTTGAGTGGACATGGAACAGTGCTGAAAAATAAATGTTCTTCTTAGAAATTGGTGATGAAATACTAAACCATAAAACACGACGAGTCCTTCATGGCTCAGGCTTTTATCACAAGAGTCCAGTGTAAACCAGTGCTGCTCTCTCTCTCTCTCGCCATTCGTCCTCATCATGAACCTGATCACCTTATCAACTCAAAAAGCCACCGCGCTATAAAACCAGACAGATTTATCAGTTACTGGGGACATATATACACCAACCAAGCAATCAACCAACCAGTAATTCAACCAACTGACCAGTTAACCAACCAACCAAATGTCATCCTACTTTACATGTATCTTTAAATTTAACACGCTGTATAAAAGCAACTGTGGTAGCTCAGAGAATTGAAATGGAACTCTCCATGGTGCTGAAACTTGCTCCACAAGGTACAAAAAAGATAAAAAGCAGATCATTTAACATTTATAATAACACATCACCAGCCATGCATGTCAGAGGCCATTCATATTACATGTGTGGGCTCATTTTTCCATTTTGGAAAACCACCGTTTTGTTGATGTTTGGCTTCATAAGGACTGACTGTTCTTCAGTTCACCTCATAAATCCATCAGCTCCATACACACAAGGGATTTTACCTGAGAACAGCATCCTTATGAAAAATAAGACCACTTGATCATAAACTTCCCACAAAGGAAGTAAGGTCATGAAAGAAGAAACAAGGTTCTGCTTTTTTTAAATTCTGAAAATAATATAAAACTGTGACAAGTGAATCAACACATTTGTCACGGTTCAGTTGCTGGAATTGGTGAATCAGAAGGTGAGGTAATAAAATATTTCAGCCCTGTTTCAGGTCGCTGTTTCTTGTCACAATTTGTCGTCAGTAGCTGATCTACATGTCCGCGCACACACAAAAACACAAATTACTATCACTGTGACTCCACTGCATTTCCATAACTGTCGAGCAAAACCAAAAGAACTGTAATTTAATTGAAAACTCCACTTGCTCCCACAGCAGCTTCTGAGTGAAGATAAAAAAAGGTTCCCCAGTGTTCACGTTGTAAGCTGCTGATCTTCTTCAGAGATCATATGCTTGGGTTTGTCTCTGGCTCTCGCGCAGTAATAAGATCCTTTCTCAAGGATGCAGCTAAAGGCTGAAAATACATGTGCACTCCTGCCTACTTCCTTTGCCTTTATTTTCAACCCCTCTCCTCTCCCCCCTCTCCCTCCTTTGCCTACCTCCTCTTCTGCTTGCTTATATACAGGAAAAGCTGCAAGGTTAGTTTCCTGTTATACAGCTCATGTATACTCATGAACTGCTGAACGGGAGACGGCCTCTCTTTGAACTCCACCCGCCACCTGCATCTTTTTGTACCAAATGCCTAAAATTTGATAAACGTGGACCTCCCAATAACACAGAACAGCATGGCTGCACCTCAATGGCAGCTAATCTATTGCTTTAGTGCTGAAAACAAACCTGTAGAGGTAAACTGGAGGTGAAAATACAGAGAGAGGCCACCAAGGATAGAGCTGAGATAGTAAAGGAAGAAAGGAAGATGGCAAGTGAAAAGTAGAAAAGGGGGAATGTGCAGTAAGAACGAGAAGATGGAATTGAAACTGAAATTGAATCTTCCAGTAATTCCAGCTGAGAGCAAAAATAATAACTTCAACCAACTTCTGCTTCCGTAGATAAGTTAATCCTGAAGAAAAATAACAAGCGAAACACGTAAGAACCGAAATTGGATAGCCATTGACAGAGTTTAAAGTCGGCCGATATTCCAGCTCCCGAAAAGTGAAGCCAGTTTCTCTGATGCCCCCCGGTGGCTGGCTGCGCTACAGTTCATAAACCCTGTCTCCTCCATGTTAGCGAACGGTGGACATCCACAGGACATACATCTTACGTTTACAGTGCAAACTTTTTGATGGCACAAGATAAAAAGTCAAGAGATCATTAAAGTCGTTGGGATTCATCAAAGATGTCAAAATGGAATCCATCTCACAGTTGTTGAGATATTGCAGACAAACATGACCATCCATAGAACTGCACTGCTGTCACTAATGTTAAGGCCAATCTAAATCCAAAGAAAGATGTAAATATATAAAGAAAGTCAAGTGGAGACTACTCCTGGGACGAAGTTTAAAAAGATCAGGGCTTGAAATAATTTTTGTGTTGAGCAACATCCCAATAAGTGACTGCACTTAAAAATAGAGGCAAACAAAAAAATGTAAAGCCGCATTTGTGTCAGCAGATGTGAGCCGGCTCGGTAACATTACAGAGTGAACCTGGGTTGGGTTTGTGAGGCGATGAAAGAGGACACACAGGATGAAAGGATGACAAAATAAAAAAAGGGACATGATATTCGAGTGAAAAGCCGGGTAGAGAGTGTGAGAGGCAGGGAGGAGAATAGAGAAATAAGCCGCGGCGGAGAAGAGCACAGATCAGCAGTTTGAAAAGGTTGACAGGGAATAGAGAGTCGAGGAGCTGGAGAGGGGGAAAACGAGGAGGAGGGCTCGGGCGTTCTTTTATTTCCCTGCCACTTGACAAATCAGCTGAAAAGGCAGAGCAGAGATTAACAGGCTGATTGTAATGAAGTAGTGGGTTGAGTGTGGAAACAGGAGCCTAGACAATTAGGACGTAAAGGTCACCAAAACAAAAGGGTTAAATAAATCAAAAAGAATTTGATAAAAACTTTTAATAAAGCTCGGTGAATTAATGTGCAGACAAGGCTTCAGTTGGATGACATTCAAACAACCTCCTGCAGCGTGGTTGTAGAATTTTGCTGATCGTGACACTTTTCTGGGCGACTTCGCACATATACATTACAAAAGGGTTAGACGACCTCCCCTCGGGGCCCCTGCCTGGGCAGCTCGGCACAGTGACCGTGATGGGGACCATGCATCAGTCAATGATATACCATTTGAGCTGAGTGGCACATTTCTCCAGAAGCAATGGACTCTATAATGAGGGATTTACTGTATTTAGATTTTTCATAAACAATACTTGAATCACAAGCAGTTTTGCTGATGCTCCGGTGAAAAGAAGGAGGCGATGGGTCAAAAGATCAGCTGACTGCAGGAGGTTTGGAGGCACATTTATCTTCATGTGTCCACGTTTGTGACATAAAGGTGGACAAAGGTTAGAGCGACTTTCTTTTTTCTGTCTATGCAGCAATATGTGGTACCGAACGGCCAATTTGACCTAATCCAAACAATAGATAAGATGTTATTTAAAAAAATCTTTAAGAAAACAGTGTTATTTAATTTGGTCACTCCTCCCGCGCACTGTATCTGTCGATCATATCATTATTAGTTAGTTTTTTATCTCTTTATGTCTGCCTCATGTTTTTCATTTAAGTTAGTGGGACATTATTTAGCTGCCGTTTGGTCGGAGCAACTGAAATTGAATTTAGCATCTGAGATCTGTTAAATGTCTGATGTATCAACAAGCAGCCTATCACACCTCTGACAAATTCAACTGAGCTACTATTCAACCTAAGTCACATACGTCGCGGTTGTTATACCTGGGATTTACTTACTGAAAAACAATGTCCACCCTGTCTGATGGTGACGGTCTCGATGATACATTGAACCATTAAAATGATCAGTTCATTCGTATTCTTACACCACCCTGACTTGTTTCGAACACCATCGCCTGATCGCCATCATCTATTCACAAATCTACATCTGTAATAAATTTGAATAAGTTAATAAGGTGAATAAACTTTTAACAGTTAACCTCAGATTAATATCTCTAAGAGTAACTCATTACAAAGCCCCAATGTCGAAGCAGGGATTGAACAGCTTGATACACTGCTGCCATCTAGTGGAAGTTTACTACACACTTCTCTGGACATCTATTCCTAAAACAGATAGGAAGTGAAAAATACAAGGAAATTAAATTGATCATGTTTAGAGGAGACACATTCCCCTCGGATTAATCACTCGTCCTGCCCGAGAAATGAAGCGCAGAAATGTAATGGTTAACTTTTTCCAGAGGGGAAATGTTTATTTCAAGCTTCCAAAAACTTCTACAGTTAAAAAATTACCAGCATTTGTCTTTTGCATCATTTCCATTTTTCTCTCACCTTCTTTACCTACAGTTATTTATACATCAGTGATTTAAAATGTATCAAAATCTAAAAATTCTCCAGCGTATCTGAAAAATCAAGGCAACTGAACACTGCAACTTTCTTCCTTGACAATACTTTTTTTCAACAAACTTATTTTGACAACATACAGTATTCTGGTATGAATTACAACAATGTATGAACAGTAATGGATAAAATAACATGACCAAAGTAATATTTACTGATGTTATAGAAAACCAAATGTAAATTTCTCCAAAAATATACCTTTAAAAGATATTTCTCAATGAAGCTTAAGGGGGTTGGTATTATATGGTGGATTTGAATGTTAACATTATACACTGATAGTCCAATAGTAAAAATATGAGATTAAAACAGAGCTGTAACGGCTCAGTTTGAAGCCACAGTATTCTGATATCCAGTTCCAACGTGTAGCTTGAGTTAAATAAATAGCAGTTTAATAGTTTAATTTGTATTTAAAAAGGCATGGGTTGAAATGTGAGAGGAAGAGATTCAAAATAAAAAGAGCATCTACAAGTTAAACTAAAGGTTGCCAGTCAGGGCGGAGTCCATGAGGTCATCATCTTCATTTCTCATGTACATCGGACTGGGCCGTGACTGACGCTCGGAACCCAGCATAGACAAAGACGAATCTGAAGCCGAGATGGGCGACCGAGACCAATTGTCTGGTTTTATCGGATGCGCGATCGTCCCCATGGACATCGATGACTTCTTTTTCTCCTTGTCCCTGTCCCGCTCACGGTCTCTTTCCCTCTCCCGTTCCCTCTCCTTCATCTTCTTCTTCTCCTTCTTGTGTTTCTTGTGCTTCTCCCCCGAGCTCAGCGAGATGGAGCTCATGTAGTCCTGGGGCGGAAGCGGGCGCATGGTCTGGTCGTCGTCCGAGCTGGGGCTGTTGTGGTGGGACTTCTCGGCCACCGAGCTGCTGCCCGACTCGCTCTCGCTGTCGTGGTTGAGCGGCATGTATCCTGGCGAGCGGCTGTGGCTTGGGGAGGAGCGGTCATGTTTGGGAGTGGAGCCACTGAAGAGGGGGGACGCCTTCAGGCTGGAAATCTGGGGACGCATCGAGTCACCAGATCCCTCTCCTGATTTCTGAAGAGTCCCTTTGGCTTTGATGCTTGGTGAGCCACCATCGGGTTTGCTAATGATAATTTTGGCCAGACTGGCCGTGCCCCCCCCTCCTGTTTTTGGCTCCATCATCTTTTTATCCCCACTATTCCCCCCGGTAACAGACACTTTTGCTTTTGCTTCTTTATCAGACTTTTCACGTTTATACTCCCCGCTTTGGGAGGAGGAAGCATGCTTGGAAGGACCCATGTTTGAAGGTCCGCTGCTGGGAACATTCCCAGGACCACCACCAGGAGCAGATCCCGAACCAGTTCCCCCTGCCGGTGGCACACCCTCACATCCATCCTCCCCCACTCCTCCTCCACCTACGCTCTTCAGTTTGTCTATGACTGCCGTGAGAGAGGGTTTCTTGTTTCGGCTAGGAGACTTTCCTTTGGCGTTGGGGTTATTTGCATTGTTCTGACCAGCCCCGCCACAACTTGCACCTCCACCTCCACCTCCTCCTCCGCCGCCACCACCACCACTGCCTCCGCTTCCCCCTCCTCCACCACCTCCCCCTCCACTTCCACCTCCCCCACTACCATACTGAGCCTGGGGGCCTCCCGAGAATGTCATGGAACCAGATGAAGTGGAGCTGGAGGATGATGAGGACGATAAGCCACCAGAGGAGCCCCCACCCATGGGCTTCTGGGAGCTCATGCCTCCACCTGAAGACGACTTGGACCCACCAGAGCTGCCTCCTCCTGAGCCCATAGGAGATTTAGCCTTGGAGGAGGGAGGTGTTCCTGGAACCTGAGACTGTTGCATTTTCATAGGGGAGGACAATTTGTCACCAGAGCTACTGGAGCGGGAGTGAGAAGGGGAGATGTTGGGTTTTATGTTGGGATTCATAAGAGATCCAGAAGGCTTGCCCCCCTGCGTTTTAACTTTACTACCACTTCCAATTCCACCTCCACTACCTCCAGGTCCAGAGAGCCCATGTTTAGTGATTGGGGAGGATCCTGGTTTGCCAGCACCCAACCCTTGGGAGGACCCTTTAGACGTGGGGGGGCCACCTCCACCTCCTACTCCACCACTCCCTGGCTTGGAGCTGTTGCCTTGTGTCATGGAGCCTTCCTTGGACTTAATTTTCCCGGAGGAAGAGGAGTGAGAATGATGGCTTTTGCCGCTGCTGATTCCACTTACTCCCCCAGTGCTGCTTGTGGCTGAGCTGCTGGAGGTGTATCCACTATGGGATGAAGTCTTCCCCCCAGTGATGGTCCCTTTTGGGATCTGAATCGTGATTTTGAGAGTTGAAGGTGCGGCACCACCGGGAGGAGTTTGAGACCGTCCTGAACTGCCAGGGGACTTGGAGCCTCCTCCACCTATGCTTCCCCCGGAACCGGAGCCACCACTAGGAGGTGTGTATGGTCGCCCGCCTGAGCTGTGAGAGGGCGACTTTCCATCAGGGTCAAGCTTTTTACGTTTAGGAGGTTTCTCTTTGGACTTTCCCTCACTTGACGGGGTCCTGCTCCGCTTGACCTGTTTCCCCTCTGTTGAACTGCTCCCCATTCCCATCCCAGAGCTGCTCCCTCCACTACCTCCATTCTCCTCCTTTGAACGCATGAGTCCCTGTTGCTGTTTAACTTTGGGTTCAGTATTTTTAAAGTCACCACAAGCGGCTATGAGTCCCATTATGAGCGGACTCGGAGACCCTGTGCCATGTGTGTCTCCCAAATCAGGAGCCTGCCCCATAAGTGGTTTACCACCACCATTGTTACCTCCAAAAACCATTCCTATGTCAAAAGGGTCCTTCAGTGAGGGCTCTGGGGTGCTCTGCCCATGTGGAGTGGGATTCTGAGGTGTTCCTGCTGGGGTGTTTTGCTGGCTGCTTCCGCCAAAACCTTTAACCAGGTCCAGGTCTCCATCAGCGCTTGGAGAGCTGTCATCAAAGTAATTCTGGGGGAAGCCATGGCCCGAGGTCAGGAGGTCAGGGTTGAAGTCGGCAGCATCAGGGTAAAAGTTGGTGGAAGATGAATCGCTGGTGGGAGTGGCCACAGTTGCAGCTGCCTCTGCAATCAGATCAGCAGCATCTGTGAAAGGATTCTCGTTGCTGTTAGTATTGAAAATGTCTGCCGAGTCAAACACTGCGCTGCCCTGACCCGAACTGGAGGAGTCACGGATGGGTGTACCCAGGGGGCCTCCATCTTCCCCACCACTGCCCATGGGATGCTGCCCATGGCTGCCACCACTGCTTTTCCCGGTCTGCTCAGGTAAATCCGACAAGATTTCGGTGATATCAGGTCCGATGCTATCAGAGCTAGAGAGGCGGACAATTCGAGGCGGTACAGTACCTGGTGGTTGCTGTTGCTGAGACTGGACGTGAGACTGTGCATAAGGCATCCCGGGGCCAGGGGGCGGTGTTCCACATTGGCTAGGTGCGGGGGTGATGCTGTGGGGCGTGTCTAGACCATCTGCAGTCAGGTTCACATCAAAAATGGAATTTTGAGAAGCGTCCACATCCATAGAAAGGAGCTCACGGTGGAAATCATCCTCATGCGTGGCTGGATGGTGCGGTTGCATGGAAGATCCTTTCATACCTATACCACCACCTGCAGCAGCTCCAGGCACCTTTTCCATCGGCCGTGGGCGCTTTTTCTTCCCTTTTGTGGCACTACCTCCAGGACAGGTTCCACCCATGCCGTCGGTGCGCGGGGAGCCAGAGGAGGAGTTCTGCCTCTCTAGAGGACTGGAAGCGTACAGTGTTGCAAAGTCTTGGGTGGGGTTGTCTTTCAGCAAGTTCATCAACATAGGATGATTCTTAGTATTGCTGGCAGGCGAGGATGTTTGTGGTGGGGTTTGGTGGGGTTGTGGTGCATTCTGGGAGCTGGGACTAGAACCCACACTTCCAGTTGTTTGTAATAAACTTGTCAGTATGGGATTCTGTGTGACTTTGTTGTAGTCGTCTGTATGAACCTGGCCTTGCTGCTGCTGTTGCTGCTGTTGTTGTTGCTGGCCCGCCACCCCTCCTTGGGTGAGGCACTCTCCTCCTTGGCCTTGCCTCTCTGTTCGGGACATCCCAAACAGAGAAATATTTGGACCTGCAAAATTGGGGCCCCCGGGGGGTCCTTCTGTGGGTGTGTTGCCACCTGTGAGTCTAGGCAGTCCCATCGGATTTGTTCCATCGCCTGCTGCCATTGTGTAGGTTGGACTACTGGAGGGTGGTAGATTATTCTTCACCATGATCTCCACTGTTTGTGCTATTAGCGAGAGGGCTGGAGTGTCTGCCTGGATGGTCTCTGCTTTCCTCCGAATGGCCCGCATGGTTACAGGGATGGACATGCATCTAGGGGAGGGAGGAAACCATTACATACATCCCGAGTGGAAAACTTGATGTCCGCATTTATGAATTCAGGAGAAAATCACAATCTCACCTCTGGACCACTTTGGTGATGAATTCATCCGTGCAGATCAGGGCATCTGAAAGTCCTTTATATAACTTACAGGATACCTGTCTGGAGTCAATCACTTCCATCACCACTAGGGGTCAAGAGAGAGCATTTTCATTAGGTCTTGAAATACTATCTACATACATTGGATTACTGAAATGTTGTAAGAGTGAGAGCTCACCACAGACTAATGATTCGTTGACTGGATGCTGGAAAGAGACACTGAAACTTGAGTCAGTCAGAGGACATACTTCAAACTGCAGCAGGCCGGCACTATCTGGGGGGAACAACAGCAAGAGCACATGCTGTAAATTTACAAATACACGCTTGTATGCCGCCGCCAACCAGTCCGATTATATCACATTCGCAGTAACATGAATGAGGAGACAGATATTCACCTTCTTTGATGGACGTCCTTTTCACACAGCTGCCAATCAAGTTGTTATAGGCTGCCTGATGCCGGATTATATCCAACAGGAGTGGCACTTGTGCTGGGTGACGGAAGGGGATCCTAGTCACCAGCACTCCTTGGAGAGAATGACCATCTTGCACTGGGGCGTCACCATTCAGGTAGTAACAGTGCTGCTGATCTGGCAACACCTGTGAAAGACCGAAAAAAAAAACAGAGATAGTGTCACTCATGAACAGAAAACAGAAAAAGGGCAGTAAAGACAGCCTAAGAATTACATTTTCATTATTACATTCACTAATAATGAAAATATCATAGTTTATTTTTAAATCACGATAAGTTCAAGACAAAGCAGGTTTATATTTCAAATGATCGCATAATTATAAACTGTTTGTGTGTCTGCTCACAGAATAGAAGTGCGTGTTGTGGGAAGGTGGTGGTGCAGAGCTGCCCTCCTCTAGGAGATGGCGCTGGCTCTGGACAATTAACTGGTACAGAGGTGAGAGGCTGGGAGACGTCTCAAACACTGGGATTGCTGGGAAAAAATAGATGAAGGTCACACTCCAAATCATTACAGTTCTTTCAAGGACACATTTAATGTAAGTGAAGACAGTTTTATGAAGTAAACTCACAAGTGGCATTCCCCATTCTCTGAATAAAGGAGAGTGAGAAAGGCATGGGGCAGCTCATCTTGAGGAAGAAACAAGCTGGCAGGTCCACGCAGTTGGAGTTGGTCACGGTGGAAAAGGAAGGTGTCCTGAAATACACCAGAAATAAAATCCTCAGCTGTCAGACAGTGGGACATTAAAATAACCCCATGATAATCCACAAATTTCCTGAAAAGTGAGCTACACTCTCGTACCCCTTGTTATCCACTGGGTGGGATCCAGTGATGAGTGGAGCGATTGGGAGCTTGTAGATGGCGGAGGTGCCCTCGATTGTCACAGACACACCGACACCCAGAGAGCGCGGAACTGCAAGAAAACAAGAGTTCACACAAGGATGACTAGAATCCTTGGGCACATCAATTGTCTAGTGGCTGATACTGGAGACACGTATTGTCCAGGTCCTCCAGGCACTTACCAATGTCTGTTAAGTTGAGCTGTGTGCCGGTGCCCTCTTCAAATATGTCATAAGGGGACACGTAACACTGAAGAGAAACAAGATGGCCACCACTCCTGGCTGTCAGCAAGCCCACGCTGCCGTGAAGAATCGTCTCCACTGCATTTGCATTGGTTGCTAACCTGTAGAACAAACATCATTCGATTTATGTTAATCAACTACTGTCATATTAACTTTTGGTTAATATTACACAATAATACAATTTTGGGGATTTGTAAAATCCTTTAACGCTTCCCTTAGCTTCATTAGCCTGTAGCATTACATCACACCTCTAACATTATATAAAATTATAGTGGCTAAAAGATACTAAGGTTAATATACAAGTTAACAAAAATAGGTCTTATGAACTTACCTAAACATGTGCATCATCTTGGTGAGATCAAGCTCCAAAGACTGCAGTGCAATATACATCTTGGTTTTCAACTTACTGAAACACAATAAAAGAAAGAAAGAAAGATTTTTATACATAATTGGAATGGTATGTAAAACAATAATAGTCATAAAGACTTGTGGCATGTGTGCCTTCTGGGATTCACAGTTTTTTCATTTCAGGAATTGATTAGTGATCAAAAACAAAACAGCACACGTCCATAACCTGGAAGTCTACTTACTTGTCCCCAGGGAGCTTGTATAACTCGACCAGTCCCTTCAGATGTTTAGAAAACTCTTCAAAGTTTTTCTCCCTGATGAGAAAAAGGAGATGAGGTGATTTCGATCATTCTAACGTCACTTATTTCACAAAATATAAATAAAAAAAGCAAGTTTGTGTTGCTCATCTTATGGGAGTGAACCGTGAAATGTGTGTTTTCTACTCACCTTAAATGTTGAATCAGTTCAGGACAACTCTGCAGCCAGCAAATAAAGAAAAGATTGAAATACACTTCAGAGGACAGTGTCTTCACTAACAGTGCACAAAAGGAAATTTTATTAACGAAACCAAAGGGTTCAGTAAACTGACCGTGGGGTTTTCTCCCTGATGAGCCACCTTGACGTCCACTAGCTGACCGTTGGTGTCCAGTTGCACTTCCACATAAAACATGTCCGACGTGATGTAGCACTCTGTCCCTGATGGGCTGAGGTGAGAGCCCAGCCTGCACCGATGAGACAGAGAGTAACAGAAAGAGAGAAAGAGAGAAAACACTTATTCTCCTTGTGTGTTCATCTGTTTCACAATGAATTTAAAAAGGGGTTTATTGGCTAGGAAAGGCAAGTTATAAATCCTTGCTGACAGAATCCACAAAGGATAATGACAACAAAAAACAACAACAACCTACAATCTTATGTGGGTGACCCACTTAACCATTCAGGAACATAATTCTCAGGTGAATTTAGAAAAAGAAAATCCTCAACTGAACACCTTTCATCCTTCAGTATATAAAACTCACATGTTTTGTCGAGCAATGGATTCCAGGCGATCTGTCATGGAAGGCAGCGATGAGACTGAAAAACACAACAGAGAAGAACAACACATTGTAAAATCACATGATATAACCATGTCATAGAGCTGCTGCAGAGTGTTCCTACTGTCCCTAAACACACGCCTTCATGCAGCACTGATGAAACTACCTTGATGTATTAGTTTGCTCTATAACAGTTTCATTACAAGTGAAATGAATGTTTAACAGCTGCCCTGCTCTATCTTGTGTTTCTGTCCGATAACTCAGCGGTCTCACCTTTCAGTGCTCTCTGCAGTGTCTCCAGACAGGTGAGCAGGAGCTGGTGACCTGTGGCGTTCATCGCACCGCGTTTCTCCTGGGACACATTGTGAGGAAAAACATCAGTGGTTGAGAAAGAGGAAAAGTGCTTCATCAACAAGACTTGGTGTTCAGCTTTGTTTTTCTTTGTCTTACATTCCAGACCTTTAAATGTCACTACTATAGTTGCACTGGCCCAGGAGAGGTTATTTGAGTAAAGGTTATTTTCGCAATGCAATGATTAATTGCTATTAATGTATATTAAATTGGGAGATTGTGAGTCTCTCTCGTGGGTACTGATCTAAAAATAAAATGCAAGAAGCAAGCGGTCTGTTTGGAGTAATTTTCTCTCAGATGATGACGTTTTTCTTACCATGGCCTGACGCACCACTTTGCAGGTCTCCTGCCACGGCCGCGAGGCATTGTGTTTGGCATGAAGCTTCTCGAGCAGAACAGCCATGCGACCCTGCTTCTCTTGTACTGGAAAAATATGCAGAAAAGACACCAAGTTAAGATATGTCATTTTGCACACATTTTCTGCACAGCATTTTTTTCAAGTACACAATAATAGGTACAGTTTACATCAACGAACATTATAAGATACTTCATCTTGAATACGTGTCTTGAATGAATAGAGCATGACATGATTATAACTTGAATTAAAAGTGGTATTACGTTTCTTATATGCAAGTTGTGTTATTAATAGTGACAGTCCTGGAAACAATCATATAGTTTGGTACTTATAACAGGAATATTAGAGACATATCGATCCAGATTTTTTAATGTCTTTGCATGTACAGAGTCAATCTCAAGGCTTTACCAGCAGCTGATCACGTTCTACCTCACCTATGAGTAACACGAGATTATGTGAAAATACTTTTTTGTCGATCAAGTTTCATCCCCCAGAAACACCACCTCCGCGTCAGGTCAACAAGAGGCTAATGTTTTGCTATCATAACCTGTCAGAGGGAGCTAGCTGCTAACTGCAAACAGCAGGTAAGTGGGTCAGTTTCACTTTCTTGTTCAACAAAAAAGTCGAAACAAGGCAGAAGCGACTCGTGCTAACATATTGCTCCAGGGGACATTTGCGTATCGTCTCACATTAGGGTTTCTACTTCTTCTTTTATATGAACAGTCTATGGTTTCTACAAAGTTGATGTTAGCAAGCGGCTAACGTTAGCAATTAGCTCACTAGTGAGTGCTAGCTGCTACCTTACCAAGAACAATTACTTTAATCAGTGTCAACACAACCGCTGGCTCGTGAGTTTATCAGTTATCCACACACACGTGTTAACTAACATGTCTTAAGAAACACACACATGTGGAGAAATCCCAAGTGGTAAACAGCAAGTTGAAGCTTAGCTGTTAGCCACGGTCAGCTATCTGGATCGTTCCGTTAGAATAACACAACTTAAGACAGGCGGGCAGGAACAAAACGCGGGTCGTCTTCTAACCTGTGCCCTCCTCGGTTTTGCTCCGATCTCCATGGGTCTGGTTCCCGCCGGGTTGGGCAGAGATGGGCAGTTCTCTCGCAGGGCTGCCGCTCTGCAGAGAGACACCAGGCACCGCCGCCATTGTCCCCGTTTTCCTTTCCCCTGCTGGGCCATCCGGGCTTCCGTAGCGACTCAATTGGACTAGTTCCTGGTTGTAGTTTCTTTCCCAGATCCCTCTGTAGTCCATGCTGTATTTAGCTTCATAATAGTAACATATTTAGAATATTAATAAATGTTTGCTTTTTGTTTGCATGTATTTAGGATAAAATGGCCCTGAGGCTTAGATTTATTTATTTATAATTTTTTTATTTTAGCAAATTTATTAATTATTCCTGTGCATATATCCACGTAATCAAAGGAGAAACCCCAAAAAAACACGTTTGTCTGTTTTTATTGCTTCAAACCCAGAACCCCAATCTTTTGATTAGACCGCCTAAGATAAAAGTCAATGGTGTGTTTCAGACTCCAGATGGCGTGCTATCACCAAGTAAGTGATTCATGATTTGCCAAGCGCTGCTCCACGCCAAAATCCAAAGAGAGGTTGAATTAATCGTGTTAATCGTCTCCCAAAAAACCAGAACAACGCAGCTCCTTAATGTGGTGATTCGCCTTTGCTTCCGTGCACTGCTTTATCCCCACACATATGCAGCAGTCACATGAAGCAATAGGTAATTAAGCAGCAGATAAAGCCACACGCACACACACACACATGCACAGACTCACATGCACATGTACACACACCTGAGCCTATTGTACAGCTGAGCCTGGAGCAATGAGTGCTCTCAAGGGAAGATTTTCCCACCAACCATTATGACCTGCAGAGGAGAGGGAGCAGGAGTGTGCACGGAAACATGTGCATTTATGCATATGCAAAGAACACTGTCTATTTGTGAGCATGCACAAGAGCCACACTTACGAACACACACATACACACACATATGAGATAGCTATAGACAGCAGTAGGGATGGAGAGGGACCGGATTGGCATCGGCTGAGACAGTAGGCAGACCCACAGATAGAGATGAGAAAAGAGGGGAGGTGCAGCTATGTAATTGATGTGCCCACCAGGAGCTTTAGCTGGCTGCCTGGCATGGAAGAGGAGGTGGGCACCGCTGCCAAGACAGCAGTGGGAGAAAGGAAAGGGAGGCACGGGCCTTGGGGAGCACAGTAGCACGCTGAAACCATGCCCATCAATCAGAGGCTAGTTCACCTTGCCATGCCAAGCGGGACCCCCCTCTGTGCCGAGGGAAGGGGTGGCACAGGGAGTGAGGCTGGCACAGTTGCTAAACCTTCCCTAATCCTGCTGGTGGGTGTATCGGTGCCACGTCCGAATGGCGGTGGAGCGGGCGGGGCCAGACACGAGGAAGAGAAAGTTCAGGCCCTGTGCCGAAAGAGGTGCCACAGCATGTTGGTCACATTGTGATGTAGAAATGTGAAAATTATTTCAGCTAGGGATCATCACATTGACCAGAAGGGTTATCTTCCCCACAATATCTTATTACCTCACCATATACCTTT